>NW_024962283.1:5031491-5057122 GCF_019238085.1 Lagopus leucura
CCAGTGCCTGTAGGCAGGCAGAGGAATGGGAAGTTTGAGAGGAGAAAGTGAACTCAACTGCAATTGGGATATCAAAGCGGCGGAGCACGTGGTTTTCTTCTCCTGCCTCCCTCGAATCTGATTCATCAGCGGCTGCAGTGCGCGGCTTTGATCCCAGAAATCAAACCCCAGTCTGATGGGTGACTTGATGTTATGCTAATCCAAGTTGATTGAGCTGAGATAATTACACTTCATCCAGGTTTCCTGGGAGTTTTGAATAAATATTGATGCACAGCTGTCCCCTGTGCAGGTAGCGGAGCTGCTGCTGGCTCTGCCCCCTGCCTGCACTCACTGCCAGGCCAGCACAGAGGGAACTGCTGGTTGGCGCTGGGCGCTGGGCAGCACCACCCAAGGGACCACCAGGAAGCAGAAAAAGCTGATTTTCTGAGAGGTTTCTGTAGCTCCAAAGGGAGCAGAGGACTCAAGCTCAAACTTCACTTCTATTATGAGCCCAAGGCTGCACACATACATTCTCTCTCTTGCTCTTGTCATGCTGCCTCCTCCCAAGCAGAACAACACAGCATCCTCTTGGTGGCCACCTGCCTCACTTCCCCTCCACTACTCTCTTTCTAAGCAAGAGCTGAGGAGCAACTACCCCAAAGCAGACATGGAAGCCTTGGGATGAGGCATCCCATTTCAGATCAGAGGTGTCTAGCTCAGATTTGGGGTGGTTCTGAGGAATGTGGGGCAGTGCTGTGGCAGCTCTGTGTGCCCCAGGCATGGGCAGCTGCCAGCACGGCTCCCACTGCCGGGAGCTGCCTGCGAGCACGGCTTTGGGTCCTCCAGCAATAACACCCCAGAGGGGGCTGTGATGGCTTCTCTCAAGCTCACGGCTGTCACAGCACAAACAAGCCAAGCTATGATGCCTCCTCCCTTCCCAAGCGACATTTAAGTAAAATAAATCAGCAAAAGCCGTATAAATGAATGTCACAGAAGCAAAACACCACATCTCCCACTCCGCTCCCATGCCTTTGAGCGTGCAGTGATGATGAGCAGCTTGGTGTTACCAAGCTCTCAAGGTTTGCAAACATTTTGCAGAGCCAGCGGGGGGTGAGACCGCATGGCAAAGGTGACAGAGGTGGGGACAGAGCTGCTCAGCATCAACTCCATAGGCTCAGAGAGGGGACACAAATGGGGAGACCCCAACTCGGGTCTGAAAGAGACACAAGAAAACAAGCTAATCAAATTACACATTCCTGAGAACCATTTATAAGCCGTGTGCATTCTTTAATCTTAATTAGAAATCTTAGCGGCTCCTGCCGACTCTGTAATCAACGTTTAAACATGGCTGACCCCCATCGTGCTAACCTTGAGAGGCAGGAGCAGGTATTTGATGAGGGAGCTGGGGAGAGCCAGCCTCGCCGCGCTCCCTGCAGCCGGGGAAGCCTGGGGGTACAGAGCCTAAGATCAGAGCGGAGCTACGGGTAATGATGAGTGTTATGTCTGAGCTCTAATTAAACCGTGCTCGCTGACAATTCCATGAGCCCCTAATAATCCCTCTCATTTGGCTCAATAACAGCCGTATTTGCAAATAAATATTGTTTCCTTGTGCTTCCTGCAAGGGCAGGCGGTTGGGAGACACTGCTGGCAGCTCGGGGCTGGGTCCAGGGGAAACAGCAGCGATATTGGAGGAGTGGAGCAGGCACCCCTCTGTTGCTGCAGCCCAGGGGGCTGTTGGCCTTCCGGGCTGCAGGCGCACACTGCTGCCTCACGTCCCTCTTCTGCCCATCAGGACCCCAAGTCCTTCTCCGCAGGGCTGCTCTCAACGAGTTCTTCTCCAGTCTGCCTGGACCTGCCTGGAGCAGGATCCCATGACGGGTGTCAGTTATGCACCAGCACATCCCAGGGATGTTTCAACACCCTCCAGCAGCTGCTGCGCAGCTGTCCCAGTCCTCCCCAGCACAGATGATTTCCTTCTGGAAGAAAACAAATGCAGCCACAACCAACAGGGCCGTGCTTATGAGGAAATCAATAGCTGGTCGGGCGCTCGCCAGTAAGTATGACATGTTGTATACAGGCCCTCTGCAAACACCATCATCTCCTGCGTTATTAATGGGCAGCGTTTGCTGCCTCTTCATTAGTGCTGAATATAAACAGAAAATCGTTTACTTACTGCAGCTTCCAGCTCAAGCTAAGCAAATTTAGACAGGGAAAGTCAAACACGGAGTTTGTTGTCTGGCTAATTGTGTGCAGGGTGGAAAGTTTGGATGCGGCAAAGCTGGCAGCTACCAAAGGATACTGGGGGGGGGAGATGGGCAGAAGCCCACCTGTGTGACTCAGCCATCAGCTTTCCCCTCAGCAAGCCTCCCCTTATGCAAAGGCTCAGCCTGCATCCTGATAACTCAGTGCTAGAGTTGCTTTGGTTTATTTATGTTTTTTTTTTTTTGCTAAGCACATCAATGAGAGCAGGAGCACTCATTTGGAAGCAGAGGAGCAGAGCCCCTGGGACACTGCCTGTTGTGTGTCAGGACTGCGGCTGCTATTGGGCTGGAATTGCTGGAGGAGGAATTAAAGCAGCCCTGCTTTGTACAACCAGATGAGCATTGTGTTTGTCTTATATTTATTGTGCTTTGGATTCCTTCCAGGGTCCCCTACATCAGTGCATCCCTGCAGCTGGGGGTGAATGCAAAGAGACACAGAAGTGCTGCAGGGTTTGGCCGGATGAGCTGACCAACAGATGGACAGACAGACCCACCTGCAGGGCTTTCTGCACGTGCTTTGCCCAAGCAGGATGGGATACGCAGCACTCTGCCTGCTCCCTGCCCTGTGAGCTCCAACCCCTGGCTGCTGTCTTCTCTTCCAAGTCTTCTTTGAAGCTGAGGAGTAAACAAAGCAGCAGTGGTCATGGAGAGAGCCACCAACCCCAGTGCTACTCATAGAGTTTGCAATTATTTCATAACCTCTTGGTGACTTGAAGCAATGCAGCCAAAAATCCTTCCCTCCAAAGGAAGAACCTACAGGGCACTGCATCCTGGGTACCGCCATGCATAATGACAAATAAGCAACAAAGACAGAGATTTAGCCATAATTAAAGCTACCAATGGAGGACTCCCATGTTCTCTGAGTTAATGACTGCAAGCACGCAGCAGGCCATCAGAAAGGGAAGGGGCATCACCCCACATCGCCTCCAAAACATCCCCAGCCCCTTCCCCTAGAAGCAGCTCCCCAAATGCCTTGGAAATAACGAGACCTATAGTATTAATTAAACCAATAAGAGAATCATGGATTAATTAAGCCATATCCCTTCCCTACCAGCTGCTGAGGAGCAGTAACAACGTCCCCACCCCCACCATGTGCCCACTGCCCCATTCCTCCACACCAAGGAGGTTGGATTTGTTGGCATTCCTGCTTCTGGTCACGGTGAAAATAAATAAATAAGGGGGAGAAAACTCCCCGTGAACATGAGTAATGGGCCGGGAACGAGCAACCCGAGATAAAACTGAATAATAACATGTCAAAAACTACACGATGTGGGTTTTTATTCCCCAGCGGAGTTTCCTTCCTTCTAATCCATCACGGCGGAAGATGCAAGATTACTGCTTTCAGGGAAAAAAAAAAAAAAAGAAAAAAAAAAAAACCTCCAGGAGATAAATGTGAGTAAATTAGGGTTTATTATATTATTTAGGACGGTATCGTTTCCGACATTCCGTTATTAAATTCTTTACGCCCCTTGCAGTGGCTGCGCTGGGCATCCCCACGTGGCCCCGTGGTTGGGACCGAAGGGGTGGCAGCCCCCAGGTGGGGTCGAGCTCTGCCCCCCAGTGGGGCCGTATGGGGACGTGGGCACGGCTGGCGGCACCCCGCACCGAGGCGCAATGAGCCCCATCTCGCTCCCCTCCCTGCTGAACTGAGGTGCCGAGCGTTTTTCTGTGAATTGCAGCGAAATTACAGTTCCATCAATAATGAAAGGCTTGTCCTGTGGAGGGGACGCTGGCAGGAAGCAGCCATCCTGCTGAAAGACAAATGTACCCTGTATTTAAATCAAGCGGCACGGATGCTCGCTGGTGGATGGCCTTTCTATTAGCAGGGAAGCGGAGCTTGCTGGATAGGTCAGCACTGTCAGAAAAACGAAAGGAGACCACAACTCCGAGACAAGCAAAGCAGGTAGGGAAAGGTGAACTTTGTCACGGTGGGGAAAAGAGCCTTCTGACAGCTCTGGTGCTCTTCGTGAGCATCCAGCTCCTTGGTGTCCCAATGACAGTGGCTCCTGCCCGTCGGTGCCACCCACCCTGCCCGGCCCCAGGTCCATCCCTGCAGATCCACAGCACAGAATCACAGCTACTTTGGGGCGAGGTGGCACCCAGCCCTTCCCATCAGCTCTCCCGAGCTCCTCCATGGCTGTTAACTAGAACGGAGCTGACAGAGGAGGATTACCCACTCCCAGGAAGCCGGCGTGATTGTGTTTACTCGGAAACCTGGGCCTATTTAGTTGTCGGTGTGCATCATTAATCTTCTTCTACAATCCCTTCCCCATCTGCTCCCACTTTTTAATGAACTGCCACTTGCCACACTCAATAAAATCAGCGCTTTGCAAGGAGCGCGGCGAGAAGGGGGAAGAGAGGAGGGATGGAGGAGGGAGGGGACGACAATAAAGATATGCAGTTGGGTTTGGGAAGATGCCGTCTTATCTCCACGGGCAAATGAATCGCGACATCCCTCTGTGAGACACTTTGGGCTGTCGTGCCCCCAAGCAAGTTACTAATAACCACATCAGACCGAGCTGAACGCAAATCTTACAATGCAAAATGTCAGCCCAAGTTTGAGCCCAGCGACAGTGTTTTACACAATTATTTTCAGTGCATGAATACTGCAGGCGGCACCGAGATTGTAGTTTTCCAGCTTGCTGGCAGCTCTGGGGATTCATCCGATATCAGGCTATTACCTTCTGATTACTTTACTTGGCAGTCAACCCATTCAGAGCTGGCAAATAAACAATAGGGAAGAGTGTGATGGGGAGCTTAGCTTTCAAATTACACTTTTCAATCATTTGTCACACCAAAGGTATAATGAGTGTTTAATACAAAACTCAAAAGACTGAAGGACTAGGGTGCGAGAATGCTTTCTTTCTGCACTGAAAGCTCCATTGAAGTGGAGCTCTGAAACTTCAGGAGCCTGTTTCTCCCATGAAGGTCTTTGCTGGGAGTGGGTACCCAGGGACAGGGAGCACCTAAGCACAACACCAAGCCCCTTCAGCTTGCAGACCCCACAGGACAGGAGGCATTATTGCACACCAGTGGCTTTCTGCATGATTCCCCCACTTCTGCTTTGGTTTGTGGCTCTCCCATTTATGCAGTTGAACCAAGATCTCCCCCTTGGAGCTTGAAGTCATTCCCCCTTATCCTGTCACTATCACAGTCGCTCCCACTCCTGCTTGTAAGCTCCCTTCAAATACTGGAAGGCCATAAAGAGGACTCCCTGCAGCCTTCTCCTCTCTTCACAGCAGAGGTGCTCCAGCCCTCTGAGCATCCTTGTGCCCTCCTCTGGACCCGCTCCAGCAGCTCAGCATCCCTCCTGTCCTGGGGGCCCCAGGCCTGGGCACAGCACTGCAGGTGGGGCCTTGCAGGGGCAGAGCAGAGGGGCACAACCCCCTCCCTCTCCTCTCCCTGCTGCCACCCCTCTGTTGATGCAGCTCTTTTGATGAGCCCGTGACTCAGTTTGTTTTGCCTGTGATCAGCATTGCTTTCCAGGCAGGAAGAGATAGCTGTCAGCTCACCTGCTCCGGTACAACACCCAACCCCACACCCCCCTGGGGACTGGGAGCTGCAAATTCATCCACGCCATCCCTCACTTGACTGTAAAGAACTGCATCAGCAGAGCAAAAGAATGGTGAACAAGGCCGTGCACAGGCACAGCGAGAGCCCTCTCCATGCCACACAGGCCGGTGCCCCCTCTCATCTCCCTCCATGCCCTTCATGTGCCCAGCACTGAGGGCCACATGGAGCTGCACACCCACCTGTGCTACCCTCCAGTGTTTGTTGCCTTAACATTACCACGATCAGATTATCTCATGTTAATGTGGATCTAATGGATAAATCCATATGAGCTCTGGAGTTGTTCGGTATTAATTAAATGTCGCCATTATAACACTTGGATTGCTGCGTGTTTATTGCTCACTGCAATTAGCAGATGAAACCTGAGCTGCAGCTGCGCTCGTCTCCCCACGCTGAGCATCCTATGGTGCACTGCACCCACCCAGGGCTCAGCAGCTCCCCCAGCCACCCCAATGCCAGCTGTGCACAGCCTCAGCCCCAGAGTGGGGCCCAGTCAAGCTGGAAAAGACCATCGAGTCCAACCATTATGGGTGAGATCGTCAGTCCCTGCAGCCCCAGTCCCTGCAGCCCCAGTCCCTGCAGCCTCAGTCTCCTGCCCACAGCACAATTTCCTGCTGCAAGGCTGGGAAGTAAAAGCAGCTTTCAAAGGCGAGAGGATGCTGCCTCGCTCCCCCAAGGTGTTTAAGTTCTGTCTCGTTATTCAGGTTCGCAGTCCCTCTGCCCACATGTCAGACGAGAGAGAAGAATAGAAATCGCTCCTTAAAGTTCACAACCCATCACTCCAGCTTTCAGAAACACAAGCAAAAATGGCAAAGCAGTAGGGGGAAAATCCATTTCTTTCGCGATGATCTTTCCTTCGAACATGTCCTGTTGATTTGCAGTCAGGGAAAGGCGAGTGTGTTTGTCTGAGATAGGGGAATCAGATCTGTCTAAACTCTTCTTTACTCCAAACTCTCCCCTTCAAAAGAGCTCTTTAAAAAAAAAAAAAATAGAAAAGCCAAGAGAGAGAAATCTCTCCTGTTCCAAGACCTTTCTGTTGTGAGCTTGCCCTCTGGGAAATAGCAGCTGGAAGTTTCAACCTTTTCCTGTACTGCTGACAGACTTTGGGCACTGAGACCACTGCCTGGAGCCTGCGGTGAGCAGGAACAGGGCTCTCCCCAGCAGTGGCACTTGGGGCTCAGTGCCACCACCTCGAATGGTAACACAGGGTACCTCATCTCCTTCCATGACCAGGTGACCCACCTGGTGGGTGAGGGAAAAGCTGTTGCTGTAGCCTACAGCAAAGCTTTTGACATGGTTTCCCATAGTTTTCTCCTGGAGAAGCTGCAGCTCTCAACTGAGACAGGTGCACTCTTTGCTGGGTAAAGACAGGTTGGGTGGCTGGGCCCAGAGAGTGGTGGTGAATGCAGTTACATCCAGCTGGTCACTGTGCTGCTCCCCAGGGGTCGGTGTTGAGGCCGTCCTGTTCAGTGCCTTTATTGATGATGTGCATGAGGGCACTGAGTGCATCCCAGCAGGTTTGCAGACAGCTCCACGTGGGGGGAAGCGTGCATCTGCCCGAGGGCAGGCAGCCCTACAGAGGGACCTGGACAGGCCGATGGCTGGGCTGAGGCAAACGGGACGGAGCTCAAGCAGCCGAGTGCCGGCTCCTGCGCTTCAGCCACAACAACCCCATGCGGCGCCGCAGGCTTGGGGCAGAGACGCTGCAAGCTGTGCGGAGGGAAAGGAGCCGCGGCACCGCCAGCCCCGCACCCCATGCATCCTTTCAGCTCCCCTCCTCCCTTCCCCCCAGTCTCTGGGCTGCACGCACGGAGCGTCGCGGCTCGGTCCGTCCCGTCGGATGCGGTTCGCGGCCCCGCAGCCCGCGCCGGTGCAGCAGCGCCACCTCCCGGCCGCGCTGCGGGAACGGCCACGGAGCAGCAGGGAGCGCGAGCTGCGTCGCCGCGCTGCTGCTGACGGGAGAGAAGCGAGCTGCACTTCGGGCTCATCGCGCATCTGGGACGGGTTTTGCTTTTTTTTTCTTTTTTGTCCCCTCATTGTCACCCTGCAGGCCGTCGTTACGAAGAGCCCCACGGGTCAGAGCGTAAGTCTCACTGATGCTCTGGGACCTGCAGGCCTTTGCGTTTGTGACAAACAGCAAGTAATTGGTGTTCTATAGAACGTGCCCTGGGGGCATTTGTCCCAGAATGTTGGGATGAGATCAGTTCAATATCGTGCCTGGTTTTATCAGACAGCAGCCAGCCCGCAGCAAAGAGAAGCAAAAAGCAAAATGCAAAGCCATGCAAGCTCAGGAAGGGATAGGAGTTGGTCTGGGTAATCCTGGAGATGGGGGGAAATGAGTGGTGAGGGGAGCACAGCACCAGGGCGGACATCACCATGAGCTCCTTCCCCTACAGCTACCAGGAGAGGGGTCAGGGAGAGCCAAGCAAAGGCATGCAGTGATTCTGCACAGAGCCAATTTAGTGAAGAGAGAGCAGGAGGGTTAGGGAGATGAGATAGCGGGAGAAAAAAAGAAGCAATGCAGGAGAATAAAGAGAGGGAATGAGAGAGGAGACGTTGATGCAGGAGGGAAGAAAAAAGATCAGATATGAAATACGAGAGAGCAAGGATAAAAGCTGTAAAGAGGCTGCACCAGCACTGCAGCTGCCACGACACGGCGAGGATTGTCTGTCTTGTTAAGCACTGTGACTGTATTGATAAATCTTAACCATCACCGCGTACTATTCCTCCAGAACAAGCCGTTTCTGCACTTCCTTCAGAACTTGGGCTCTCTCATTTTGTTTTGTTTTGGTTCTTCTCATCTGCCTCATCCCACTTGCGTTTTATTCTTCCCATTTTGCACCAATCCCTTTGCATCCCAGCACTGCCATCCCTTCCCACTGCCCTGTGGGGCTGCTGCTGTGCTTTCAGGACGCAGGGAGGGCGCAGGGCAGCTCTGACTGCAGTGATGGCTGCTACTGGTGTGTGCTGCCATGCATGGGCTGAACACCAATGGGAACAATGCTCAAGGGTGAAGCACAGAAGAGCAACATCAGTTTCGTTACTTACATACATGAACTCATATATGTATTCTATGAGGGCTGCTCTGAAAGTAGTGCCTCGTTTTATGATGTCAGCCCACCACATCACAGCTGGATGCTGATGGTGCAGCAGTAGAGGTGGAACCTCCCCACCAAGATCCATTGCATGTTGTTGCTGTGTGACAGATGGCAGCAGAGGGGCAGTCGGACACAATGGTGTCTGACGTGGAAGTGAGGATGAAGCAAAGGTGTGGAATTGAATTCCTCTGGGAATTCAGTCTCACCCACTGACATCCGTCAATGGTTGGTGAATGTTTCTGGAGATGAACCATGGATGTGAGCACAGTGAAGGCTGGGAGGTGCATGCATTTGAGCAGTGGCAGCAGTGGGTCACTCCACCGGTGCACGTTCTGAGGGGCACATCATGCAGGCTCTTGTTCATTGCTGACAAAAATGCAGAGCTCATGGTGGGGACTGTGTTGAAAAACAGTGTCGTGAGGCTGAGAAATTATCATATTGTGCCATTGTGCTCTTTGTCTCTGCTGTAGTTTCCATGGAAAGAAATGGGAAGCATTACTTTTGGTACAACCTACATCTACGTGGCCCCTTTGCTCAGTGTGGCCAAAAGGTTAAACATCCAAACCACTGCTTCCACCCATTTCAACCAGAGCTGGAGCTGGGACAACCCATCTGCAGAGACCCCCACTGCTTCCCAACCACAGCGTGCCACGCAAAGACAGCCCAGCGAATGTAGGGCACCAAGCAGCCCCCAATTAGCTCTTGATCTTAATTACACACATTACTGATGAGCTCATCAACTTAATCTAATTAGTCTGCAGAGCTCAATTGCTTGTCCCTTTTCCTTAAATAATGTGCCACGTAAGCCCGTTATCCCTTCTGATAAAACCTGCTCGCTCACACTATCCACCAGCCAGGCTGACAACCAACCCCACACACCTGTGGCACAGCACCCAGCCCCACACCGTGCCAGACGCCCCCCCGTGGGGCTGATGTGCTGCAGGGCTGCGCACACAGCTGGGGTCGGGCATCCCTTAGCAAAGCAATGAGGTCAGATCCTGCAGTGGGGAGGGGGCGGTCAGCCCCACGGAGGCGAGCCAAACGCATCCATGACAAAAGCTTTGTGCTCATTACTGACTGACCGCCTTTGCTTTCGGCTCAGCCGTGTGGTGTTTCCTCTCCTCTGGTGAAAGCAGTAATCCCGGCACTTGTGGCTGTTTAAACAGGAAAACTCAGATAGCGGCCACAGCTTTGTCACCTCTGCTCTGCTCCATCAATCAGGGGCAGACCGATATCAGCCTTAACCCATCTGCTTTTCTCCCCTCCCAGCAGCTGCAGAACCTCTGGATGCTCCACCGTCTTCCCCCGCCTGCCCCCTCCCTCTACACAGGAATCAATGAAATCCCCTAAAAGCTCATAACTCGGAGGTAATTATAAGAAGCATCAATTACCCAGCAATGTGGATTTCATGAATTCAATTAATTTGCATAGTGATCGATTCAGGCGGGTCCTCTCCGGGTCCCTGGAGAAAGTTAGGACATTGTTCTGCGCGCTATTGATTTTACAATGTAAAACCAAAGCTCTCTCTCCTCTTATTCAGAGCTGCTCATTCAGCCATATTAACTTTCAGATCATTTATTTTTGTATGTCTTTCAACTCTGTTTGTTGCTATCACACAAATGCAGAGTATTACATTGTAGAGAATAATTGAATCAATACAGTCATGGTACTCTGGGTCTCCCAGACTCTCAGGAACGCGAGCTGGCAGGAGCCCACATGGAGCCTGAGAGGGCTTTTTTTTTAACCTTTCCAGTTATTAAAAAGCTCGTCTGGCTACATATTAACTTTCTGCACTGCGTGTTTGTTATTGTTTCGCATGCATTGGACTGGGGGATGCACAAGCTTTGATGAATACGTGGAGAGGCTCCGGCAGTGTCTCCAAGCATCAGTGGATCCTCTGCTGAGATGCTGCTGCTGTGCAGAGGAGCCACGTGCTTGAGGGATGCCTGAGGCTGTGGGGCTGAGGAGGGCTGCTGTCCTGCTCTCCCACTGTCCCACTGCCCTTCTGTCCTCCTGATCTGCCATCTCGCTGTCCTGCCACTGTTCCACTGTTCTGCTATCACACTGCCAACCTGCCGTCCTACTGCCCTGCCATCCCGCTGTCCCATTGCTGTGATGTTCTGCTGTCCCACCATCCCTCTGTCCACTGCCCTGCTGGTCCTGCTGTCCTGCCACCCCGCTGCCCCACTGCCCTGCTGTCCCACTGTCCTTCTGTCCTACTATTCTGCCACCCCCCTGAGGGATGCCCAAGGCCGTGGGGCTGAGGAGGGCTTCTATCCTGCTGTCCCACTGTCCTGCCATCCCACTGCCCCACTCTCCTGCTGCTCTTCTGTCCTGCCATCCCACTGCCCTGCTGTCCCAGCACCAAGCAGCCTTGGGGATTGCTCGAGAGCCCCAGCACAGCGCTGTGCCCCCCAGCACGGTCAGCCCTCCTTCCCCTCTCCATTCTTCTCATCTGCAAACGGCCACACGCAAAAAAGGGAATCAGAGAGAGGAAAAAAAAAGAAGAAACCTTCGAGTGAAAAGCACCGAATAAAAAAGGAATCCTCCTTCAGATTCAAATGGCTCTGAAAAGAGAGACAGTTTTTAATTTTGGTTCCCCTCCCATTGGGATATTAGACAGCTAAATAGCAGTGTGCCTGTTTCCTTCAGATAACCGGTTCCCAATGAGCACCCTAATTGTCCCCGGACCCTCTCTGCCACCGCACAGAGCAGGTCATTTACTGCACAGCACACGCAGCTAAATACAAATCCATTTTCCAAGGGAAAATTCCATTCTTATCTGAGTTCTGCAAGAGGGTTGCAAGCGGCCTGTGTTAATTGAAGCTTTGATGTTTGGTGGAGGAGGGCCTCTAATCAGCCGCACAAAGGGGCCAACGCGCCGCCGTGCACCGAGTGCACAGGGCTTGCCTTGCAGGGAGGACATGAGGAAGAAATGTGGATAAATGGTGCCCTGGAATGAGGGGCAGGGAGCACAGGTGCCCAAGCATCACTGGCAGGGCTGGGAACCGTGGCAAACTGTGCCCACGGCCAGCACATGCCGGGGCTCCGATGGGTAAGGCGCCTTGGCAGTGCTTTGGCATGTCTTCTGCAATATCCTCCAGCAAATCAAGCATCCCCTTCTTGGGATGTTTTCAATCTGCTTTATGTTGATTTTAATTAAAGAATTTGAAACTGAACAAACAGTTCGTAGCAGGTGGCCATACAAGTGTGAAATAAGCAAACTGTTTTATCTGCCACCAACTCCACCAGTAAATTCCTTCAAATTAATCCCAGCCTCCGAAAGGCTGTTGATTCCGACTGAAACGCTGAGCAATTTGGACTCTGCCATTCTCTAAATATTTGCCTTCATTACGGTGTTGGGAGCAGGTGTGTCTGGCAGCCCGTGCTGTTGCACGAGTGGGTCTGCCTGCCACTTCCCATTCGCCCAAACCCTCTCTTTGGAGCAGGATTTGCTGCTGAAAAACCCACCTGGCAGATGGGTGTGTGGCTTCCAAGGGCTGTTAAGAAAGCAGAGATATGTGGCAGAGGTCCTGCTGGGCATGGGAGGGTCTTGGGGCTGGGAGAGCAAGCGGTGAGCTGGGTGTGAGCACCACGAGGCTGCTGCAGAGCTCAGCGTGGAGGTAACCTTGACTGCACAAAGGCAGCGTGGGTCCTTCATCGAGGTAACGGGCACTGCATACTGATGGACCTGCAGGGAAGGGAGAAGTGAAGCACAGATGCCCAGGAGCTTTATGTTTTTCCTTGCAAGGAGATGGCTGGGAAAGGAAAGAAGAAGGGAAAAGAAACATAAATGCACGCTCCTCTTCATCTTGCACTCCTGCCCTCTGTCAGAGATCTTAGCAGCAGCTTTAAGAGCTCAAGTTCTGCTGACAGGAGGTACCACCTTGGGGTACATCCTTAGGGACTCTGGGGGCTGCCCTGTGCCCATGGCTGAGCCAATGCCATGCAGTGAGCACCTCGCTGCCCAGTGCCAAGCGCTGGGCTGGAAAGGAGGGCAGCAATCAGCTCCCACCCCGCTCCTCCCAGGAGAGACGGTTGTCCGCCAGCTCCTTTCATCCCATTAATGTTCAGAGCGTGTTCGACATCAGATCCATCCTGTTTGCCCTCCCTAATGACCCAGATTTGGGAAATTAGAGCGGTGCTCATGGTCAGCATCCACTCGCGGGAGCCGGTGTTTGCCTGTGCTAGCCAAGCTAGCGAGATAATTACAAGATGTTCTGCTTTCCTGGGAGTACGGGAGGTTTTTCTTCCCTTCCCCTCAATAAATATGGATGCACAGCTGCTGTTAAAAGGAATCAACACAAATAAAAAGAGGCAGGCTCCAAACCCCACGTGTTTCCCTTCAGTTCTACGATCCCAGTGCTGCCTCTGCCCTGAATTCAGTCAGGTAGGAGAGGCTGCTGGGTGTGTTTTACCCCAGATATCATGCTCAGGTGGCAGCAAAAGCAAAACAATGCTAACAAATGCATTAGGATGGCATGGCATTCAGTGTAACAAAGCAGCAATCCCCTTTTAGTACCTGAAGAGGGGTTGTATGGAGGAAGGAGGCAAACTTTTGGTGGGATCTGTGTGACAGGACTAGGGAAAACGGCTTCAGACTACAAGAGGGGAGAGGGAGACTGGAGCTGAGGAAGGTTTGGCATTTGGGGGAGGTGAGGCATTGGCACAGGTTGCCCAGAGAGGCAGTGGTGCCCCGTCCCTGCAGACAGCCAAGGTCAGGCTGGACGGGGCTGTGAGCACTGCTGAGCTGTGGGTGTCCCTGTGCGCTGCAGGGAGCGGCACCAGGCGGCCTTCAGCTCCCTTCCAACCCAAACCATCCTGATTCTATTATCCCCCTACATCATCATCCCAAAATGCAGTATGAGACCTGCTCCGAGGTCCCCTGCACCCCTCCACCCTGCAGACCTCACACGTTTGGACAGATGTGCTCAGATCACACAGGGCTGGTACCTCTTCCGTAGGAGCCACTAGAGATTCCTATCCCAACAGTTCCTCCTAGCCTTTAAAAACCAGGATGTGCTCTACTCTATATATCAATCTCCCAATCACTAAATTAATTTCCATCTCAGTTACAGCACATTCGGAGTCTATTAGTAAATCATGTCAGAGCTGCTTAGCAACTTTTGTTAGAAGATTCCCGTTAGATCATGTTTCAAACCGTCGCAGATGGAACAGCTATTATCTTAATAAGTTAAACATTAAAGCCATTGCAGCAGGGCTGGGGAGCAGGAGAGACTTTCTGCCTTCCAGATGCGCCCATCCTGGCAGGGATGTTGCTGGTGCTCCCCAGCTCCTGTCCAACACGTTGGGTGCAGGAAGCTGCTCCTCTCCTGGGGACGATGAGCCCCCATCCCAGCATCCCTGATTTGTGCAACGTGAGCAAACAGCAACAGCTTGGAGCCAGCCAAGGTCAGGCTGGACAGGGCTCTGAGCACTGCTGGAGCTGCGGGTGTCCCTGTGCACTGCAGGGAGCGGCACCAGATGGCCTGTAAATGTCCCTTCCAACTCAAACCATTCTGTGATCAGAAGGGCTCATCCTGCTCAGAGCACACAGACACTTTCAGACCACGCTGAGGAGCTTTCAGAACCTGCCGTGCTCCTCCTGTCTCATCCCACAAGCGACGCGCAGGGTGAGTTATAGCATGGCGAGATGCACACATATTCTGATAAGGAAGAATAATAACTTGTCAAAGATATATATGATATGTGTTTTCTTCCCAGACAGAATATATATTGGGCTAATTCATCAACTCGCCTGGCACTGGCCAGAAGAGAGAGAGAAGAATCCTAACAAAAAGAAGCCAATAAGGAGAAGCCCCTTTGAGTCAGTGCCTCCTCCCCTTCCCAGCTCCAGGAAGGATTTGGGGAAGGATGAAAACAGGGGAGGACAAAGTGGGGGATGCTCATGCAGAGCAGCTTGCTGCAGCGGGCAGAGGCTTTAGCACCAAGCCACTGTGTTTATCCAAAGGACCCCTCAGAGATAACAGCAGCTTTGCTGCACCAAGCCCTAAATCCAGCTCAAACGTTAGCGCTCCCTGGATGCAGCCAGCGGCCGTCAGCCCACCCCGCAGCCTGTATCCCTGCCTCGTGCAGCCCGGCAGGGCCGCTCCTTCCACAAACATATGCAGAAATACACAGATTTCTCCATCAGCAATTACCTGCTTCCACATCGGACACCTGCTAATTATTTCCAGCCCGCCAGATGGTGCAGCCATCAAGCACCGCCACAGACGTCCAGCCAGAAAACAGCCAGATTTCCCTCCTAGGAGCCGAGGGATTAGAAATAAAGCTCCTCGCCAATTAATTAGTAATTACTTTGTTTGAAAATGAAACATTCTGGCAAATAAAAGTCGCAGCGGTTTCGAGAGGGAATGGGGCAGCAGTGTCCCCAGCATGCAACCAGCCCCTAACTGCAGCAGGGAGAGGGATGTGCATGGTGGAAAGAAACAACAACTGGAGCAACAGAGAAGATATAAGAAGGGAACGGCCCTGGCATGCTGCTCCCTAACCAAGCAGTCAGTGGGAACAAATAGAACTGGTCCCAGTGGGAAAGCAGTGCCCTCCTGCGTGCCACCTCCTGAGAGACAGCGGTTGGGGTTGGCAAATCCATTCCTGCTACAGGGAATACAGAAAGCTGCAGAACGGATTTATAGAATGATTTGTCAACTGACAAGCAAAAATATATTACCAATTTAGGGCTGTGATTTGCCTGCAACTTTTTAATCCTTGAGTTGTTGTTGAGTAGATTAAAGTGTCTGCTTTGATCCAGGCTTTTAGGCGGAAACATAAATATCGCCGCCGCTCACGCTCCCTGCACCCAGCCAGCAACTCTGCCGTGCTGAGGTGTGACACTGCCCCGACCCCCTGTGCCCACAGGGAGCCTTTGCCCTCCTCCTGCTCTCAGCACATCCTCTGTTGGGCCCCTGCCTGCCCCTCACCTGTGCTCAGAGGATGCTGTGCTCCAGTTTCCATTTAGAGGCTGTTCTCTGCATCTCTGCCCTTTTGCTTGGCAGGCTCCCAGCGAAGCCAGGCCCTACTTTTAGTTCTGCGAGCCCCCAGGTGTGGATGAGCTCTAGAATAAAGGTCCTGGGGAGCACCAAAGTAACACAAAGCTCAATAAGACTGAGGGAAGGCAGCGCCCAGCAGCATGCCATCCGCTCTCAGACAATGCCCCCAGAAATGTCACAGCAGCAGGGTGAGAATTACCCTGACATTTCAGTTAGTGCAAATTTGTATGGACTCGCCAATGTTTTAATTACGATGTAAAAGCCTCCAGCCAAGGCAGGTCACTTTGGTTTGCAGCACATCTCAGTGTGGGACACGTGGGGCCATGGCCCAGCACTGCTTGTGCCCCCCATCACTCTCCCTATGATAAAGCATTGCCTGCCACAACAGAAAGATATCAGTGTTCTGTATGATGCTATGATGGAGAAATCCAGCTTTTCCCCTCCTTCCAACCCCAGTTCAATGCCACCCCATGTGGCAACATCACCCAACTACCCAATACTTTCACTCCTGTCACATATTTGCATTATAAGGCACAGAAGGAAAGCGGGCGCTTCTGTATGTAAACATAAGCCTTCCAGTAGCTGGATTTCTGGCACTGCTCACATGGCACCACAGCTGTCAGCCTCCCAGGTATTACAGCAAAACGCCTCTGCTGAGCCCCAGCCAGGCCATATGGGGCCATATAGGGCTGGGAGAGAGCACCACCCCATGCCCAGAGCGGGAGCACAGCCTGCAGGCCAACCAGAGCTGAACTGAGGGCTGCCATTAAAATGTCACTGAGAAAATTATTAAGGTAAACCACTTCCGCACGTCAAAAGCAAAGGCAATCAGTCCCAGGCTTGTCCCCCTAGGAAATTATGTGGAGTAATTAATCAAAAAGCTAATGAGAAATGTGTTTTCTTTCCTAGCCTAACACCACATCATATTCTTATTAGCCAAGGTTATTACAATAGTAATCATGCATGCTCTGAGTTCAAATTGGGTTTTTTTGCTCCACTGCCACCAATTTAGAAAGCCATTAATGGAGAAGATAAACCCTGATACGCAGAGCAGCCCTCCATGTTGATTCACCTGTTGTGTGATCACCATCGTGGCCCCATCAACACACGTTTGGAGATACCCAACTAGAGGCTGAGTCCACGCATCACCCCATGTGCTCCAATTTGGAGCCCTTCCGATGCCATCACTCCATCCCAGGAGGCCACCAGGCACGATGTGAGAGGAGCAGATTTTGCTGCTGCATGCAAAGGAAAGGAAAAAACTCCACACAGAGAGGCTGGGAGCGCTCTGTCAGGGTGTATCTTTGAGCCGCTGGGTGCTGCACGCTCGAGCGAATCTGGCCTATTTATTGAGATGCCTTTAAGTGGGATCTCAGTGATTCTGTAAATCTGGCTGTAAGTGGGTAATTTGCTTGGTATTACGGGTTCCCCCTGCACCCGCCCCAGAGAACAGCCATCTGCCAATCTTCCCGGGCCAAAACGCACCGTCAGCAGCCCGGCAGAGGGAAAACAGCTCCGCTTCATATCCAGCATTAAATAATTCAGCCCCCCTACAGAGGGAGCGGGGAAAAGAATGAGACTGACAAAAAAAACCATAAAGATTTCCTGTGCCACGTTAAAAATGCAGTGAGCTGATTAGCTCTCAGCACAGCCCTCCAGCACGACGCCTTTGCACGCATCATATACAGCACCTTCCCTTCTCCTTTTGCACTTGGGTGGAGGCAGAGATCTTGCTGCAAATGGACGTCCCCTCGTGTGAGAGCCACCTCCCGTCTTCTTTTTGGAGCTTGGCTGCCATCTGGTTGAGTCTGGAGAAACAGAGGTCGTGTTGGGTTTTGCCAAGCTAAAAGCCCACCCGATGCCCTGGGTGTGCTGCCCCCTAAGCCAGCTCCAATGCGTGGATTAATAAGAACTGATGCAGCACAGAAAAGCCTTCAGAAGCCCAAAAGCAGGGCCTGCAGCCAGCCTGGAGGGCACAGTGCTCCCCATGCTTCCTTTGATTGCACAGCAAGATGTGGGTTTTGCTACCCATGCACCCCTCTCTGCTCTGAGCCCTTAAAGAAGAAACCTGTGAGCTGGTAATTGCAGGCAGGCTCAAACATTATGACTTCTTTACGGCCATAAAGCACCCTCCAATTACGAAATGTAAGACTGGGTGCCGAATGGTGGCAGAGAGACACTGCAGGAAAACTGAGGCCCAGGAGGAGCCCACAGAGCAGCTGAACTCAGAACCCCGCACCAACCACCAAATAACACAGCTTAAATGTGTTTATTGCCATCCAGACTGCTTTTTAATTTGATTATTTATCTCCCGTTTAGCCTCTGACAGATCAAAGGCTCGGCAGAGGGGAAGCAGAGCCAGGCTGCGCATGAAAATGAGCCCTGATACATAATTAATTAACATAAAACAGTTTCATTAGGAGACGGCGTTACACGGCTGTTTGTCTTAAAAATTTAAGCTGTGTAAAGAGGTGGGAAAACCCAGCTCCCCCCCTTGGCAGAGCACTGCCAGCTTCACCCCATGCCCACATCCCAAAGCTGGGACACCACGCCCCATCCTTTTCCCTTCATCACACACAGCCTCCCGTTGATTATTAATCTGTTTTTAATTCTATTAAGAGACGGCCAGGAGAAAGAGTATCAATCCTAGATTAACAAGGTTATTAGCGCTTCATTATGCGAGGTGTCTTTGTAATTGAAAAGGGAGAAAAGGAAGCACCATAAATATTCGCAGCCTCGCTGCTCCTCGGGGTTTGCGGGTGGCTCCTTTTATTCACAAGGATATGGAACCATAAATATTAAATATCTCCCGAAAAAAAAAAATATAATAAAAGAATTACAAGGAGGAGAGAGGATGCCCTCTGGATATTCCAGCGCTGAATGTTCTTGCATTTACAAATATTCATTAACTGGGATCTGCAAAGTTATTTCCACCAAGACTCGGAGAACGAAGCAAGAGAGAGGGGGTTATTAAAAAAAAAAAAATAGAGTCTAGAGTAAATATTATTAGTAATTTTTATCTCTGCGTGCCCCTAATTATTCCACAATTAAGAAAAGTGCACATGTGCATATACAATCACTAACCTGGCAGCCTTATTGGTTCTGTGCTCCTGGCACCGCTGCCAGCTGCCACAGACTCACAGGCACAGGGGAAAAGTGTGAGGCTGGAGCCCAGAGGGCCCCGTGGAGGGCTCCATAGGGGGACCCACACCAGCCCTATTGCTCAGTCCTATCCTCTAGTCCCATCTCTTGGCTGTCCCAGCAGCTCAGGGTGACTCACACGGCCTCCAGCCTTCACCAAGCGCCCGCCATTCAGAGCTGCTGCCGTTTAGAGCAAAATTAAAATGACAAATCTGGGGCTCGTTTTAATTAAAAAAATAATAGGAGATCACAGCAAGGAAAAGTTACAATAACGTGTCACCTGCCAGAACCCACTTTAGCAGAGCTATTTAAGAAAAAAAGAGGCGGGGGGGGAAAATAGCCTGGTAGTCAGAAGAAGGCGCATTTCCATCCATCCATGCTGAGCCCTGCAGGGCTCAGGGAAGCAGCACTCGTTGGGAACCAGGCAGGAAATCACAGAGAAATCACTTCCATCTGTTTCCTGGCGCAAAACACGGACAGACACACATCTCACTGCCCTCCACAAAGCTGCCCTGCTCATCCAGCACCACGGTCCTCCTGCACCCCACACCATGGCCAGGGGTGATGGGGGGGGGGGGAGGGGGCAGGTGATGTCACCCACCAGGAATTAAGCTCTTAATCTTGACTAAACACATCAGTGATGAGCTCATCAACAAAAATCTAATTATTATGTGTGAGGCCAAGCTTAATTGCTTGTCCTTGACATGAATAATGCACCACGTAAGCCTATTAGCCAGTGTAAGCCTATTATTATTATTATCGTGCTCGCTGTCAAAAGTATAAAAGCAAAACAGTCGAACAGGGGGAAAAAAATAATGTTATGCAATTAGCAGCAAAATGCCAGACAAATAAGCTCATTAATTCTTGGAGGGAGCAAACTCTCCCAGTAATTAGCAACTGCCCATTCGGGGGCTGGTCAGGGGTGAAGCCTGCTGCTGGGGCAGCTTGGAGCCCAGCACCTGGGGATGGCAGAGAGCAGGGGCTGGCTGGCACGAGGGCAAGCAGGGTGCATATGGGGACAACACAGCACTGCCAACCCCAGCCAGCAGCTGTGGGTCCCCCTTCTCCCTGCCCAGACACCTTAAAAGCTGCAGTTACTGGGATGGAGCTGAATGCAAAGCTCAGTCTGCATCCCAGCATCTCCCTGCCATCACCTGGAACCACACACTGGGTGCAGCGACCCCCAACCCGCCCCAAAACGCTGCTCAGTTCCTCTGCATCATTTGCTAATTAAAACCCACTAATGAGAAAATCAGGATGCAGGAGCTGGCAGAGCAACGCTGCCTCCTGCGCACGCACTCCTCGTGGACTTATCACTCGTCACAGGATGTTTACAATAATTTTTAATTTGTGCAATTATTAATCATTTTTTCTATCTGCCTCATTTGCATAATAATTACTCTGCTTGGTGTTTGCCATGACTATGAATGACAGTGTTTTAAATTAAATTAAAATTTTAATTTTTTTTTTTTTTTTTTTTTTGGTTAAAGCTAATCAAAGTTGCTGTTAAGATGCCAAGAATGGCACTGCTGCCCTTCCAGAAACAATAATCAAGAGATCCGCTTCCCAGCACCACTCACTCCATCTCCATCACCCCTCTCATCCCACAAGATCCCAGAGCCTTTTCCAATTCCTCTGCTGCCAGAACTGCTCACACACAGCCACGTCAGACAGCAGAGCGGAGCCAAAGCAGGACACAAAGCAAGGGCAATGGGACAAGCCACCCTCCCCCTTCCCCAGCCAACACATGTGCGTGCACAGGGTCAGCATGGGAAGGAGGGCACACACAGGGACAACTCGTGTGCTCAGAACTCAGGTTGGGCTCTAGGATATGCAGCACACTCCAAATACTCCTCCATCCCCAGCACATGTGTGCTGCAGCACTCAGGAGTGCTGAGCACGGCTGCACCCACACCTCGGGCATCCAGCCCTGGGCATGGGCACCCCTCTGTGCCACAGGCACGGCCAAACCCAGTGTGCCAGCACCATCTGCCGGCTGCCATGGCCTGGAGGGGGGAGGCAGCACTCATCCTCACCGCCCTCCTGAGGTGTGGGAGCCCTCAGCAAAGCACAGGCAGCTTTCCTCCTCTCACTGCCCGAGTCAGATGTGTGTTGGATATCTTGCACACGAAACCAATGTCCCACACGTCAGATCCTGCAGTTGTCACAAGAGATACCAGAGCCCAGCTCTAGACTTGCAAAGAGTGGCTCTGGAGTCACTCTGAGAGGTACAGGGCAGAAGTATTCACACTCGTTTACTTGTGTCAGATCTCACTGCCCCCTCAGAGCCACCACCCCTGCACCCCGCTCCACTCTTCTGGTGCTGGTGGGACACGGCAAAGCCGCTCTGGGATGGAGGTGCTCCAACCAGCCAAGCTCCCAGCCTGTTTGCAGACACACCTGATCCATCAGCAGATGAAGAGAGGCAGGTCCCCTGTCCCTGCTGAAGCTGCAGAGCCATTTCAAAGCCCGTACATTATTATCCACACCAGCCATCACCGCATTTGCCAACTTGCATCTGGCAATGATACAAAAGGCTGCATTTTTATGCGTCAATTGCACCAGCTAAAGTCTCCTGTATCTCTTTGCACAGATAAATCTTAGCAAGAAGGTGTCTGGTAATAAAAATTTTAATACACATTATAAATTCAGTACTGCAGCGAACTCTGCTATGAGGCCCCCGTGGAAATAATAAACATCCGAACCTGCATCTAAAATTACAAAACTGTAGCCTTTAAAATAAGTTGAGATGTTCAACTTCAATGTTTCACTCCTTTGCAAGCTCCTGAGTTGCCTTCTTGTCAGCCATCTGGGCAAAGAATCTGCTGCTCGAATCCGACCGACCTACAAAGCGAGACCAACGAGACTGCGGCTCCACACCGCCCTGCGCGGCCATGGCAACGCGACCGGAAGTGAAGGGCGGCGCAACGGCGCCAAGGGGCTGGGAAGCGGGCGGGACTTCCGCCGTCTGTGGCGCGAAGTGATAGGCGGAGCCTCGCTGAAGGGGGAAGAGGTGGGCGGGGCTTCGCCGAAGAGGGAGGGGCCACGCCGAAGGGCGGGGCTGCCAGCTCTGCCAGCGCCCGCACGCTGAGATGGCTTTATTGGCGTCCAGCACTGCGCCCGCAGCCCCGCAATCCAGAAGCCGCACAAATAGCTTTCAAATAACCCCCCCAAACTGCCCCCCACCAGGAGCTCCTTGCTCTCCAGGCCTACCAACCCGTTTTCTAGGATACT
Organism: Lagopus leucura; assembly: GCF_019238085.1. Lineage (NCBI taxonomy): Eukaryota > Metazoa > Chordata > Aves > Galliformes > Phasianidae > Lagopus > Lagopus leucura. Next base: position 5,053,785 of record NW_024962283.1, read on the forward strand.
GAATGCCGAGGACAGCGCTTGATCCAGGCAGAGGAGCCATTACTTATGGCTCTGGCAGTGGTAGCAAGCAAATCTCAATTCAGGCATGTTGTCTCACATGGTTATTTCTTCTTTCTACATGTCTTCAATGCTCCACTTGTATGCAAGCTCCTGAACTGCCTTCCTGTCGGCCATCCTGGCAAAGAACTGCTTCTCAAATCCATTGGACCTACGAAGTGAGACCAGTAAGACCATGGGCTACCATGCACATTTTCTAAAGTCACAAAGCTTTTAAATGACATCACAAGTTTTCCTCTACTTTTGCACCACCACCTGCAGCCCAGTTTCCACCCCGATCTGTGGTTAACGGCAGGTTGTGCCTCCCATGAGCCACAACAAATCAGATTAGAACCTGGCTCCCTTCTGTCCCAGACAAGAATATCTCCACCACCCATTTGTAACTGTTAGCATGGTAAAGGCTGAATGTGTTAAATCTCACTCACTGTAAACTCTCTGAAGTTGTATTACCATTTAGTTGTATTACCATTCAGTGATATCAGTGTACCAGGAATACCCACCTGTCCACCCCATCCCAGCGATGCCCAGGCCATATGTTAAATCTGTTGAGGGGAGGTGCTGGTCCACTGTACTTAGGTTTTTCTAGAGACAGAAACAGCAATACAACCATTTGTTACTTCAGTGCAATCTTCTGATCACATTCCCACCAACCTGGAAGGTTTACTCAGACACAAACACCGGCTGCCTAAGAGCCAATGAGCTCACAGAGGAAACTCCCAACAATACCTGCAAACAAACCGCAGTGTGCTCACTGCCTATGTCACCACATGCTGCACTCTAAGCTACCGAATAATAGCAACAGAAACTGCTAACGGGTCAATAAGAGAAGATGTTGCTGTGGCACTAAAGCTAGACTAGGAGTCCTTCAGGACTCAGCTGCCACGGTGACCTAAAGCTCTTCACTCAACAGCAGCTGCATTTCTATGCTCCCTGGGCTTTAAAACCCACACCAGCACTCCATATGCACACCTTTTTCCTTGTTCTCTTTGGCTTTCCTTTTTTTGATGAACTCAGCCATTGGGTCTCCTTCCCTCTCTTGTTCTCGCAGCATTCGATCCAGATCCTCATCATCGATGTAACGGGCCAAAGGCTTTTGCATCTCTTTTATTGCATCTTCCACATTCTGCTGCTGTTGCCTCCCCTGCGCTAACCTGAAAACAGACACACAAACAAAGCTTCACCTCAAAACTACGGAATCATTTACTGTGAGCTGCTCAATTTGCAGTACTGACCACAGTCCACTGCGTGCAGCACTTCTGATAAGCACCCACCAACAGACAGGGTAAATCCACACAAAATAACCTGGTCCCAGGCACAAAACTCATTACCAACCCTCAGGCCCCAACCCTGCAAAGTGGCATGTCACCAAAATCACCTTACCCCTTTCCCCATCTGGCATATTGCTCATCTCGCTCTGACTTTGCTGCATCTTTCTGCTTCTGTTCAAGCCGTTCCTGCTCAAGGTCCCTCTTGCGGCCTGACTTGTCACGGAAGATGGTTTCTGTGTGTCGGGATTCCTCTGGGGGTAACAGATACCTTAAGTCACTCATGTTGGAATGGTTTCCAGACCGTTCAATGACTGACTCATGCAATCAGCTCTTGGAGTAACGGTCTGCTCCTTCAGGACTTGCAGATGGGGCAAAAGTCTCACAGTTGTTTCATTGGCCCTTCTTTGAAATCGCCACTCAAATTTTATTTCAGAGACCCAGTGGCCTTACCTGTGTGAATTCATCAGCATGCCTAGATGCCAAGCAACAGGGATGCTCTCCATCAACACCCTAACAACCAACCCTCTAAGACAAGGCCTGATATAGCATTAATAGGCAGCCAAAAGCAGAGAAAAAGCTGATGTTTGTGCAGTGGTTTTAGACCTTTACCTTCCAAGTGCTTGCTACTTCTCTCCTGCTTCCTGAGCTCCTGCTGCTCTTTCCGCAGCACGTCAGCTGACACCAAGCCGGCTTTGACCCCAGACATCATTTTGGCCTGCAAATCAAACAAGAATCACATTTGCTGCTGGCTGAGAGCTGTCCAGTGACCCACAGGTATAATAAGGGGAAGTTTCAGGAGAAACAGCCGCGTTCCAAAACCACTTTGATGCCATCTTTGGGAACAGTTTCCACAGACCTCCAGAAAGGCAGAGGACTGAGTCAGAGCTCATCTTTCACCTACCTCACGCTTTGTCTTGTTGCAAATTGACAGGCCGGCACAGCTGCATTTACAAGCTATATTTCTGTAAGCCATTCACGCTTTTAAAGATTTCTATCAAAGGAAGCAATTACAGCTCAGATGGAAAGACAAAACCCTTACCTTTTTGGGAGATCCCTTATCATCAGGGTACCGATGACGTGAGAGATCAGGGGGACTCCTTGAACCACGCTGACCCTTTCCAGAAGGCAGAGCCCTTTGTGGAAGAGAGAAAACTGGAGCATGAAGACTCGCTTTGAACATGTTGAAGAGGACCACGCTTATGGGAATCATTGTGGAATAGACCTGACCTGTGATTCTTCCGCTGGGGGGAAAGGTCTGCCTCAGAGGCATTTTGGGTCCCCCTTAATGGAGGTGGAGAATCAGAGTCACGACGGAGCTTTTCTACATGGGAAGCATCTGCAACACAAACATGCATTAAGAACCATTAGAGGCCCAAACGTGGGGACACATGAGATAACCCACAGACAAATCAAAACCTTAAATGATGACAGACTGAAGAACAAGCATGCGACATCAGCCTTGAAATTCTATTCCTCCTGAACTTGGAGACAAGGCTTAAACTTTGTTTTCATTTTGGACAACCTTTTAAGACTTACCCAGACCACTTTTAGGATAAATCTTCTCTAACTAAATAAAGCATTACAAGAACTATTTTTACCAACAGAAGTGATAACCTATCCACCACAATTCCACACTTTTGGACTATACATCCTTACACACACTCACCTTTTGTTCTACTCAGCTTTTTCTGACCTGGTGACCCAGCCCTCTTTCTCAGAGGCGGTGATGAATCTGGGTCAGAATCATACCTCCTCTTACACTGAGGGGACAGATCTGGAGCAGCCTGCTGCTTCTGACGTGACAAGGCCTTGTCAGAGGAGCTGTGCCCAAAATGAAGCTGCTCTCCTTGGATCTCTCCCAGCAGTGACTTACCTGTCATTTGACAGCCTTTTTTTCCCATTGCTGAACTGACTCTTTCAGGAGAGAGATCTGGGGAGTCGTGGCGCTGCCGTTTTGGTGGAGACGGGTCTGGGGAGTCGTGGCGCTTCCTCCGGGGAGGTGAGAGGTCTGGG
>NW_024962283.1:5057132-5073452 GCF_019238085.1 Lagopus leucura
GGGGAGTCGTGGCGCTTCCTCCGGGGAGGTGACAGGTCTGGGGAGTCACGCTGTCGTTGCTTGCGAGGTAAGAGGTTGGGGGAATCATTTCTCTCTTGTCTGGGAGGGGACAAATCTGGGGAGTCGTGACGTTGTTGCCTAATAAAGGAGGAGAAGCTTCAAATAAGTTAGCTTATTCATTTCCATTTCTCATCTTCAGAACAGACACAGATATCAAACAGGATCTACCATCTGATCCCAGTAGGTACCAGTAGAGGGTACCAGTAGAGCTACCAGTAGGGTAAAATTCAGTGATCTGCATTACTGAGCCTCAGATTGCCCAAAACAGATCCCAGAACTCCAAGACAACTTCGATCACAGAAAAGCTCTAACTGTATCACTTCAAGCCTTCATTAACCCTTGTAACATTCAAAACTATAAATCCACTCTGTGTTCTTGAGTAATCACCTTCCCACAAAATAACACCCCATCACACCATCTTAGTCTAAACTCATTCTGATCACAGAACATCCCGTATAATCACCTCAGAAGAGAGGCATGTTGTAACACTACCGTCCTCACTATGTTACAAATCTAGAGGCTGTCATCACTCCGACTGCTCTGATATCACAAAGGATTGCGAGATAATTGCTCATGGACTTTACAGAAACCCAAACAACATGCTAGCTGGAAGTTCTCCCCCAGCCACAGTGGATTCAGCACAGAAAAAAGGGATCCTCATGGAAGCTACTTCTCACACTTTGCTGCAGACCTTGAAACTGCAGAACGAGATGGATGAAAGCACAAAAAAGGATCAATCAATGCTAGAGCTTGTAGCTGGACATCCGTACCTTGTGGTAGGTTTGGCAGGTGCTGAAATATCTGAGCTCTGTGAGTCTTCATTCTGGTCTGAACAAAAAAAGCAATCAGTAAGCAATCATCATTAAGGTTCTTTATAATTCCTTGTATTTCCTAATTTCACTGTTTAGAACTGCAAACATTCAGGCAGAAACAACAGCAAGATCCACCCTCACCTCCTAAAAGCTTCCATTTAGTGTTTGTTCGGAACTCCTCCATGAGCTTCACTTCATTCGGACGCTCATCAATAAACTCTGCCACCTGAAGGTAAGAGAACAGACCAAACAACACAGCTTAAAAAAAATAAAGAAAAGGATCTACGTTCTCTGAACGAAAGGATCAGCTATTACAGAACCACAGAATGGCCTGGGCTGCAAGGGACCTCAAGGGTCACCAACCTCCAACCCTTCTGCCACAAGCAAGGCCACCAACCTCCACATTTCATAGCAGCCCAGGCTGCCCAGGGCCCCATCCAACCTGGCCTTGAACACCTCCAGAGACTCGGCAACTATTCCCGCACTAGAAAGAACGGATCCAAGGGTTTTGCTTGCAGCCTTCTCTCTCTCTTCCCTTCCTACATTCCCAGCCAGGACCCAGCACATTCTACAGCCGTTCCTCACTCTGCCTCACCCCGCCCGGCCGTTTTAAGGCTCTAACGGCCATCACGCACGCCCAGCCTCCCGCTTTCGCTGTTTGTAAACAGTTCAATCGTAACGGCTCCATAACGGCCCCCGGCCCAGCTCCTCACCACGGGCACGTCGCTTTCGTCCTCCTCCTCTTCCTTCTCAGGCACAGCGGCGATGCTGCTCCAGCCCACGTCGTCATCTACGATCCGCATCCTGAGTGCGGACAGAGGGCCGCCATCAGCGGATCGCCCGACCGAGGCCCGCAAGCCGCGCCGGGATGGGGGAAGGAGATGGGAGGCCCCAGGGGAGGCCGTGACCCGCTCGGGCCGTGCCGCCCGCACTCACCCGGCTCTGCCGGAGCCGCTCGGCGGCTTCTTCTTGCGGCGGCGGCGGGGCTGAGCGGCGGGAGGGCCGCTGAGGTAGCGCTGCAGGTACTGCGCTTTGGAGATACCCTGCGCGGCCATGGCACCGCAACCGGAAGCGAAGAGCAGCGAAACGGCCCAGGAGGGCGGGACTTCCGCTGAGTTGCGGAGCGTAGCTATAGACGGCGCCTCGCGAAAAGGGGTGTGGGATAATGGGCGTGGCTTCGCCGAACTGGGCGGGGCCACGCCGACGGGCGGGGCTTCCAGCTCTACCTGCACGCGCCCGCATGCTGAGATGGCTTTATTGGAGTCCAGCATAGCGCCCGCAGCCCCGCAATCCAGAAGCCGCACAAACAGCTTTTAAATACCCCCCCCAAACTGCCTCCCCACCGGGAAGTTCTTGCTCTTCAGGCCTGCGAGCCGCTGCCAGCAGCACGGGAAGGAATGAGTTCTGCTCCTCAGAGCATGGAGGGGCTGCTTTGCACCGTGCTGCTACCGGCCCGAGGCCGGCGCTGTCTCATAGCCCTCAGTCTTCATGTCGTTGAGGCCCAGGTCTTCGTTCTGCTCAAACGTGCGTTCGTAGTGCTCCACCTTCAGCTCTGGGTCCTCCTCTGGGGCATACACATTCTGCAGGGAGAGAAAAGCTTCCTGCACACTGTGCCCAAGCCTCAGGCTACAAATGCTTCAGCAGCGCTGCAGGCAGGATTTAAATCCAACCCCAGCACTGAGGATAAAACCTTCATGCCACAGACCCCATCCCCTCTTCAGTCCAGACAGGACAACCAGACTCCCTGATATCACAGAGCTGACACTGCTCCCACCTCCCTTCCCACAAAGCCACAAGCAGTTTTCTTCTCCTGGGCAGAGCCTACACGAACCCACTCAGTACTGCAGCCAGAAACAAACCCTGACAGCCAACACACATCCAGGACACGAAGAAAACACACTCAAGCTGCTCAGAATACTTCGAGTCTGACTGCATGCCACCATACCTGAAGATAGCTGTTGCCTGCAGGGTCATCCATTATAAAGACAGCCTTTGTCTTCCCTTCTATTATCTGCAGAAAGAGAGCAGCGTGTCAATACTTCTTCTAATCCTTCAGTACTTCCAGCACCGACAGATTCATGGCATGCTTCAGAGTTCTGACATCTTCCCCAGAAACAGCAACAGCTTGACAAGATGTGACGGCACAAAGGCCAAGGGTGGAACAGCTTGAAGAGGTAAGGTGACACTTGCCAAGGAGTTAACACACTTCAAAGCAGCAAAAACGGTGGCAAAACCACGTTACAGCTCATTGAGACTTCAGAGGACACTTACTTCCTGCAATCTACCAATGAACTCCTGCAGCTTTCCTGTTTTGCTTGGAGTAGAGCTGTCCCCCAAGGTGAATGGGTTTCTCTCAACCTGGAAGAGCAGACACGGACATTTATGCAGCACAGGAGAAAGCCAGCACCAAAATCGCCATGCCACAGGCAGACTAAATATTAGTACAGAGGGGTCTGAGCTCTGCTGGGTGTTCAGAACTGCCCCTCAGGCAGAGTGCAAGGATTCAGGCTGACAGCGTGACCAAGTCTGACCCCTGCTGCCACCAAAGCAGTGGGGTACAGGAGCTGGAGACAAGAATCCACAAGTGTAACTGACACACTATGATGCAAAGGTAACATGAAGCCCACAAAGGAGTGCGCTGCTCCACCTTGAGTAAAACAAGCCCCTTTGGCAGGGTTCCACTGGAAGACAACAAGAATCACTCACCAAGTCTTTGATATCTTTCAGCAGCCCTTCCAGAGTGGTGAATTTCCCTCCCAGTGCTCCCATTCCCAGCTCAAACTCCAGCTCTGGAATCTCCACGCTGCACGTTTCTGACTGCAACAGAGACCTCCACGTGAATCCTGACAGCCCCACTCCTCAGGGAACAGCCAGGCCACCATGCACCCGCCGCAGGAGCCAAAGAGGGAGGGAGGGAAACACATGAAGGCTCATTACCTTTAGGATGTCTCTCGTCATGTCTGAAGGATCTGTGATTCTAAAGGTAATCCTGGTGCCTCGGGGTTCAATTGCTCCTCCAGATTTCACCTAGGAACACATGGCAGTCAGCAGATGGGACTTTTGTACTTGAGTCAGGCCAGGATGCTCTTGAAGGGCCTGCCATGGCTGCTCAGCTTGCTGAGCGTTGCAAAGGCTACTCCAGGCTTGGGGACAGCCCCTCAAAAGCAGGGAACATCACAGGTCTGGAGATGGATTACCCTCATTCATTACATGGAACTTTTCCAGACACAACATTTTCTCCCTTCACAAATTTAACGAACACAGGACCCTGGCCAACAACTCTGAGAAACTCCCCATCAAGGCACAGAAGAACACACTCCCCAACACCCCCCCCAAAAAAATATATATATGTCAATAGTTTACCTCATTTGTTCTGTGCCCACAGGAGTCACAGTTTGTGGCCATGATAATCACTTCCTTGAAGTGTGGGATTTCTGGAGCAGACAGTCAAGGAAATTTCATCAGAAGAAGAATCTAAGAGTGGCCTGCAGCTTCTACTAGAAATAATTTATTTGTGCCTTATGGATGCTGCAGGAATAGATCTAAGTCAGCTCACAAGGCAGCCCATACCCTGGCCTTTGCACAGACTCCAGCAGAAAACACCCATCTGAGCCCGTGCCACCACTCAAAGGATACGCACTAGCTTCATGTTTGTGTCAGCTGGAGCGTTGCACTCAGGGCAGTTGGTGTTGAACTGCAGTACCTAAAGCACAGGAATGAAAAGGACAGTCAGGGAGCATCAGCCAGCCCTGCAAGCCTGCCCCACATGCCAGTCACCTGCATTGCATGCCAGCCTCAATGCATTGCAAAAATCACCCACCTCATTCCTCAGATCCTCTGCAGAATCAGCTGGCTTCTCATCCGATTCCTCTTCCTGCAACAGAAGGTTTTTAGCTTCTACCTGTGCCTCCTCTCTAATTCAAGGTCTCCCAGGTAGCAAGGGGTGGATGGGAGCACACCAAGGCCAGCTGGTCTTGTGTGGAAGGAAAGTGGACACCACACCACCAGCAGTGGAGCGGGCAAGGCTGAGCAGGAAGGGAACACAACACCTCCACGTTACCTCAAGACCCAACATAGCAGCCTGCTGGGGAGTCCGCTTGTAATAAGTGACTACAAGAGCTTCATCCTTCTGAGGTGCATGGGGATTCTCCACAAAGCTGTTCCCTGAAGGATCATCTATGATCTATAGGAGAAGAAATCCACAGGAAGCCTTAAGAAGCCAGCCCACTCCTCCAACAGAACGGGTCTGCACTCCTGGACATACTTACGAATGTGAAAGGGGAATGCACTTCTTTCAGCTGCTTTAACTTACTAATGAAGTCATCTATTTTACTTGCTACCTCTTTGTCTGTTGCCTGCAAGAGGATACATTGGAGACTGATATCAGGGGAACCCAGAGCTGAAGACAACACTGTTGACAGCACAAACCACAGCTCATGATACATTTAGCAGAGTGTAAAGCCAGTAGGTGAGGGATTACAAAGTAAACAAGCAAAAAAAAAAAAACCAAGCAGCTCTCAGAAAATTCATCTTTCACAGCATCTTACCCTGCGGACAGGCTGGTCCTGCTCCAGACCCATAACAGCTCTGTCAATTACGCCTTCAATGGTGGTAAGAACTTGACAGGGGAAGAAACAGAAGCTGCATTAAGTACAGCCAGCAGTTTTCCCAAACCTGACAGCTTGTCCTGACAACACACCGACAGGAGGGCTGTTCCTCAAACACTGCCTACTACACAATAGAAGCATGCAAAGGGGCACAGGCCACATACCCACCTCCCTTCTGGGAGAAGGCAGGGATCTCAAAGTCCAGCTCTGGAATTCGAACAGTGGCACAGTCAGTCTTCACAATCTCCCTGTTCATATCCTGCACACAACAGTTCACAAGCAGCATTAGGACCAGGAGCTTCCACATCCCAAGTGCCCACACTGGGGCTTACAGTTCTTGCAGAAGAAGCAGCAATAGTTTGAGGGCAATTTTAGAAGCCACCCTTTTTGCTGTGAAGCAGAAACAGAACAAATGTCCCATTTCAGTTTGAAGTTACACTTTCAGAGACCACCCAACAGGCAGCTCAAACTCCTGCCTCATCCACCCGCTCAGGATGGGCAGATTCCTCACAACCTCTGCAGATCTGGGGAGAGAGCTGCAGGCACTGCTCACTGCAGACACCAGAGCGAGGGAGCAATGAGCAAGCAAGATAAATGGAACATGCGGGAAGATAATTCTTATGCACACAAGTGCATCAATAATACATATGTTTTGGGATTAAGTGGCTCATTGAAGGAAAAAAAATAAAGTGATTTCTCAAACGACACAAGAGCTTTTATTCTCAAGAGCAACACATGAGGAATAAGGGCACACATAGGGCAGCTCTGAAGCAGCTCCCCACCTCCCTTTGGTACAGCCCAGCTGTTTGCTGAGAGGAGCCGGGATGTGCTGCTCACCTGCCGGGAGGCCACGGCCAGGGCACAACGCACGCCCTGCTCCTGGATGCGGCCCGCCGACTGGATCTCGGTGTTGGACCAGGAGCAGCTCTCACAGGTGAAGGAGCTGACGATGATCTCTTTGAAGAAGGGGATCCTGGTCAGCAGGAGTCGCGTCACCCCCTGCAGCAGCGAGGAGCCCGATGGAGCCGGGCGCGGCCTGCACGGCCCTGCGGGGCTCCATCCCCACACAGCCCCCAGCTCCGGCATCCCACAGGCCTCGCTCCCCCAGCACACCCCTACATCCGTCCCCACCCTTTCCACCCCCTTTCCGCCCTCACGTTGCGGTAGCAGTTCATGCACAGGGACTCGATCTCCGCTGGCTGCTGCTCGCCATCCTCAGCGCTGAGAGGCCGGAACAGGGCAGCCCCCCCGGCACCGGCCGCCTCCACCGCGCCAAGCGCCGACATGTTGGCCGGGCCGCTCCCAAAGCGCCTGCGCGCCGCGCGAACACGTGACGGGGGCCGGTCACGTGACAGAGAAGGCGCGTACGGCGTAGGTAGTCACGTGACTGGGAGTGAAACATCACGTGATTTGAAGTATTGTGTGATTGGGCTAGATCACGTGACTGGGCGAGGTCACGTGATTGGGGAAGCAGAGGGACGGTGATGGCGGCGGAGGAGGCAAGGCGTGGTGGCTCGGAGCCTTTATTGCGCCCGGCCCCGCTCCCCGCTCCCCGTGCCTGGCCGTCAGGGCGCATCCCCGCCGCGCTCGCTCAGGCTGTGTGACAGATCCCTCCACAGCGCGTCCAGACTGGCCCGCAGGTCCTCTAGCGGGGCCGGGCTGCCCGCAGCCTCCTCCGGGTAGTGGGGCCGGGAGGACAGCTTCAGCCTCATGTCCTCTGTCTCCTGGTGCACGGCGCGCGTGAAGTCCTGGATCTGGAGATAGGTGTCCCTGCGGAACTCCTCGATGCGTTGCTGCACCTCGCTGGCCATCTCCTCGGCATAGCGCTCCCCGGGGCGGCTGGGGCGAAGGCTGAGCTTGGCCTTCAGCCGCTCCAGGTTGCGCTGGATGTTGCGGTGCAGATCCCGTGCGTTCTCCGTCAGCTTGGCGGACAGCTCACGGATGTGCTGGTTGAGCTGCTCCGGGCTGGCAGGGCTGTGCGGGACCACGTTCCTGTGCAGCTCTTCCACTGAGCGCTGGATCTCGCTCACCAGCCTGTCGGCGTACGGCTGGAAGATGTCCTTCACCTGGTCCGTGTGGAAGGCGATCTTATCGGCGTAGTGAGCCATGAAACGCTGCACTTCATCCACTCCGTCCAGTAGCTGAGCCGCCACGTTGCGGCTGGGCGTCAGGTGGCGCTGCAGCTCCCGTGCACGGAGGGACACCTGGTCCAGCAGCTCCTCAGTGAAGGGCTGCAGCTGATAGCGGAGGTCTTCCAGGTGCTTGCCGACTCTGTGGTGCACGTCGTCCACGTAAGGGGACAGTTTCATTCTCAGACTCTCCAGCTCCTTCCTGATGAGCTTCCGCAGGCTGTCGGAGTCGTGGTACAGCCGTGGCTGGATGCCTCTGTTGAGAGGCGCCAGCTTCTCAAGGAAGTTCCCCACATTGCTGACTCCATCCTGGAGGCTTTCCTTCAGGCTTCTGTACAAGGCAGCAGTCACAGTTAATAAAGCACCACTGACTTACAGGAAGGGCACGAGCTTTACATCTGGCTCCTCTCAGAGTGGTGTGAGCCCCAGAAGCAGGATACTCACGTGAACTCCCTGCCCAGCTTGCTGCCCTGTGCCTGCTCTAGGCTGTCCTTGTTGCTGGTCAGCTGGCTGAGGTAATCCCAGAAGCCATTCCGTGCCAGCTCGGCTGGTGACACTGCAAGGGGAAGAGCAGTGGTTATTGCAGCAGCCCACAGAACTGGGGATGCAGAGCAAAGCTTGAGAAAACACAGAGCAGATGGGGTGGATGAATGTGGGTGTGGGGTACGGGTGCTCTTGGGCTTCATCGCATGTTCCCCCAGTTCTGTGTTACCTGGGAAGCCATCCCTGAAGTGGCCGAGGGACACAGCAGCTGGGGCTTTGTGCTCTGCAGGACCCCGTGCCCACAGCAGCCACCAGCTGCCTGCTGCTGACTCGCTCTGAGTCACGAGGATGGGAACAGGTCGGCACACGGCGGTCATGGCATGGGTTCAAGGGAACTTAGAAACCCATCACGGGGCCGGAGCAGCTGTGCCATGTGAGCGTGGCCACCTCTGCTCTGCGGTGGCTGTTGCCAGAGCTCCCCCACACCCCTTTTCCACCCCATCCCTGTGCCGCCAGGCAGCCTGGAGCCATGCAGACACCAACCTGGCAGGGTGGCCAGGAGGGTGAGCAGAAGCGCAGCCTTCAGTGACATGGTCTGCTGGGCCAGCAAGCTGCAACGCTACAGGATAAAGAGAGAAGATGAGCGTTAATTCATGCCACAGTCTCTGTCCCGTGGGCCATCCATCCCTGTGTTTCGCTCCCCAGTTTTACCTCACTTCTGGAGCTGGGAGTAGCGCTGCTCCTGCGTGGGGCTGCCCAGCGAGGTCAGATGTGTTCTGCCAGAGGCCAGGTGTCCCCAGTATGGGGAGCGCAGCGAGGCTGCACCTCTGCCCTGCACCTGGCTGCTGTCACCTCTTGCTGCAGCCAGGCACGGGCTCACTTTATATACCCATCTGCGGGCGGCAGAAGAGCTCGGAGATAAGCGCATCCACAGGGTTAGGCTTTTTGGACCTCACTCCATGTAAATACAACGTGGAGGTCCAGCAGCGTGCCTGGGGGATGACGTGAGTGCCCGTCACCTGACTGCTGCACGTGCCCTGCACCAGCCGGCCTGCAGCCATCTGGCCTGACCTTAACCCCCAGAGCTGCAGTGAGCCCTCCCCGTTCCCCAGCATCTCCCAGTGGGCGGATTGCTGGTGTGTTGGTGTGTGTTGTTGTCCCAGCGATAATGGGCCATCGCTGTTTGTTCTGTGGGCTTCTCGGGATGGAGCTGACCTTTGCTCCCATCTGACCTTTGTATCTCGGGGCAAATTCCTTGTGTGTGGGATGAGGGGTCTGTTGTGCAGGGAATGGGAGAGCAGAGCAGGGAGTGCCCGGGCCAGAGAGCGCTCCTGGGATGTGGGCTGCTTGATTGCAAGTTATGAGCAACTACTTCCCTACAGAATGCCAAAGACTCCGTGGCTCTGTATATTTCTTTCATCATTTTTCCTCCAGTGCTCTCGGTGCAGGTCTTGGGCCCTCTGCTCTGAGCAGAAGAGGGCCCAATGCACGGGCTGCTGTGGGGCTGCTCCTGAAAGGCTGCTGACCCCAGGCTTTGAAATATTTGCTCTGAAGCAACCCAGCAAACAGGGGCAGGAGTAGACCTGCTGGAACCAGGCACCTCCAGCACTGCCTCCATCCAGATGATGCTGGGGCTGGGGGCCAAAGTCCAGCCTTGTTCCCTGCTCTGTGCAAACACCACTGCATGCAGGGTTACCTCTGGGGGGTACTCTGCCAATGTGCAGTGCCCCATCTGTGTCACCCATCCTCAGTGGGATGGAGCTGGAGGCCGGGGTCCTGCTGGGGGCAAGGGGCTGGAGCAGGGCAGTGTAGAGCTGCGGAGTGCCTGCCATCCCTTGGGGTTCTGCTAAGGCCCGGCCTGGGGAGTGGGGTGCTCAGGTTTATGCTTTCACCTCCAGAGCCCAAAGCAAGCCCACGTACCACCCAGACTACGATGTGGTGACATCCCAGGCTTCAGTTCAGGCTCCCTGGGACCCAAATTTGGAGGTCACCTGGAGGCCAGGATGGCTGCAGAAGGACGAACACAGACCACGGGGTGCATCACAAAGTGCCAGTTTATTTCTGCCACGGCGAGAAGCCGTGAGCGCTCTGAGTGCCGGGGAGGGCTCAGCTCTCTGCCTGCTCTGTGGTGCTGAGGAAGGTGGCCACCTTCTCCCGCACCTCCTTCTCCAAAAGGTCCAGGTGGTCCTCCACGCCAGCAGTGCCCGAGTCCAGCTTCTGCTTCATCTCCTCCAGCCGTTGCACCAGCTGCTGCCGGAAGCTCTCGCTGATGGGTGCCACTTGCTGCTGGAACGCCTCCACCGTCTGCGCCAGGCGTTCATCCAGCTGCTGTGCCAGCGGGGCCAGCCGCTGCCGCACGGCCTCAGCATCTCCACTCAGCGCCTGCTGCAGCTCCTGGGCCAGCGGGCTGAGCTGGGCACGCATCTCCTCCGAGCTGGCAGCCAGGCGGGAGCGCAGCTCCTCGGCCGCCCGCTCCATCTGCACGGTGAGGCTCTTCAGCTGCCGGTTGAGGCCATCCTGCACCTCCTGTGTGTAAGGGCTGAGCCCCTTGCGCAGCCCCTCCACGCTCTGCACCACCTGCTCCTTCAGCTCGTCGGCCAGCGGCGTCAGCTGCTCCTTCAGCCCCTCCACGCTGCTGTCGATCTGCTGCTGCAGCCGCTCTGTGTAGGGGCCCAGAGAGGCCTGGATGCTGCCGGCGTTGTCCTGCAGCCGCTCCCGCAGCTCGGTGGCAAAAGGCTCCAGCGCCCGCCGCAGCTCCCCGGTGCCGCGGTCCACCTGTGAGCGCAGCTCGTCGGCGTAGGGGCTCAGCTTGGCCTGCAGCTCACGGATGTTGGTGCCGATCTGCTGGTGCACCTCGTCGGCGTAGGGAGCCAGCTTGGCCTGCAGCTCGGCCAGCTCGTGCTGGATCTGCTCCTTCAGCCGCTGCGAGTCCTGCACCAGCTGTGCCTGCAGCTCCGTGGCAAAGGGCACCAGGCGCCGCTGCAGCTCCTCAGCATAGGAGTTCATGCTCTGCAGGTTGCTCTGCAGCAGGGTGCTGTGGAAGGTGGGCAGTCAGTGCTCTGTGTCCAACACCCAGAGCCCAGCGCTGGGTGCCCTGCATCCAACTCAGCACCCATCTCCCAGCACTCAGCACCCCGCACCCACCCCCTGCCCACAGCCCCAGTGCCTCGGTGGTCCCTCCGCTCACTTGAGCTGCTTGGTGATCTCAGCTTGCTGCAGTTGGTCCACGGTCTCCTTGGCATTGCTGCCCAGCTCGGTGAAGTACTTCCAGAGCACAGTGGCCACCTGGTCAGGGCTGACGTCGGCCCGTGTCCCTGCAGGCACACAGGGGTCAGAGTTGCCTCCCTCCCACCCCGAGGCACAGCCACGCGCTCAGCCCCACCATCCCCCTGCAGGACAGGACCCCGCGCTGCCTCACCTGCCACAGCCAGGAGCACCAAGAGGAAGGCAGCCGCTTTCAGCGACATCCTGAGTGCTGCCAGCAAGGCTCCTTGTGCTGCTGCGGGTTGTGGGACGTGCTGTGCTGGCAGCACCTGCTGCTATTTATGCATCCAAGCAGCCACGCCGGCTTCCACGCAGGCCTGCACCGCAGCTTGGACTTTAGCAAGGTCACGACGTGGAAGCGCCTGACGTGTGCGAAGAGCTGAGATCATCACGGCACCCGGCAGGGTGCCAGGGATCAGCACTGCTAGGGTGTGTGGGTACAGCCTGCAGAGGGGGGGGCACAAGGAGCTGAGAGCCTATTGGGGCAGGAAGGGGACAGAATGGGGATGGAGGCAGGAGGGGATGCCGCGCTGAGGCACAGTGTGTGGCTGCAGGGTGACGGCGAGGTGCAGGGAGCCACGGCCGTGGTCCCATCTCTGGGTGTTTGGGGCTGAGGACACAGGCTGGGCATTGCCACCCAGCCCCCTGCTTTTGCAGCCCCCACCCCAAGCGGAGCCATCCCTGCAGCATCCCCTGCTTGCAGCGGGTGCCACTGGATGTCACCCTTGTGCTGCGTGTGCCCCTGCCGGCCCCACGCATGTCCCCACGGCCACCCTCACCCCACACACGTGTGCACACACATGGACAGCCCCCAGCCTTGGCCCCTGGGGATTTCTCAACCCCTGCTGGGGGAGAAGAGGAGCCCATCCAGAGCAAATCTGGGAGTGGGGAAAGGGCTCCAAGGCTGGGCCCCCTCCCTGCGGCCGCACCACCACTGACCTTTGCACAAGCAGCCGTTGGAGAGGATATAAAGTGGGAACTCGGGGCAGCCCCCACTGAGCAAAGCCAAAGTGCAGCGTGGCCAGGTGAGTGTGGGGACCCCAGGACCGGGACAGACACCAGGGGACCAGGAGATGGAGCCGGGTGCCACACCTGACCCCACACCGCCGCTCTGCTCTCTCCCCAGCCATGAAGGTCTCCATCCTGTTCCTGCTCATCTGCACGGCCATCCTGGCGGTGGGAGCACGTAAGGGTGATGGGGAGTGAGGGGACAGTGGGGTTTGTGGTGCACCGTGCCCATGCTGTTTGTGCTTGCAGGAGCTGATGCTCCTGATAAGACAGATGTGGTGGTGAAGAAGGTGCAGGAGTATGTCAAGCAAGCCACGGAGGCAGTCAAGACGGCCTTCACCACAGTGCAGGAGTCAGAGGCAGCTCAGCAAGCCAGGTGCCACCACGTGCCCCACAGCAGCCCGTACCCCACTGACCCCCAGCGCGCCCCTGGCACGGGGCGGGGGGAGTGGAGCTGAGCACTGCCAGAGCCCTCTCTGACTTGGCCCCTTTGCAGGAGGTGGCTGTCAGACAATGCCAACCTGGTGAAGCAGCAGCTGGCACGGCTGAAGGAGCAGCTGGCCGAACTCTGGAAGCTGACGCCGACCTCGTAGCCCGGCTGTGGGCTGGTGGGGGTTGACTGGGTGCAGGTCCTGCCCCCCATCCCACATGCAGCACCATTTCCCTTTTGCTGTGGTTCTTGAAATAAAGTGGAGCTGGAGTGAGATGGCTGTGTCACTGCAGTGGGGGGGAGGGGGGAGGAGGAGAGGGGAAGGTGGGCTGGGGGTGCTGAGCGTTGCGCTGCACCATGGTTGCAGTGTGTATGGAGTGGTGATGAGATGCGTAACCCCACTGTGAGCCTGGTGTTCAGCTGACACCCAGCTGGCCCCCAGCCCAGGGTGGGGTTCTTGAAGTGCTCAGCACAGGGCTGGTGGCACAGGGGGAGCTCCCAGCCCAGCGTCTCTGTGATCACGTCCTGAGCAGAGCTGGGACTGGCACTGTGGGGATCAGTGGTGGCTGGGGAACAGCTAACCTTAAACCTTAACCCTAACCCTAATCCATCCTGCAGCCCCCCAGCCCTCGCCCTATTGCCCCCTGCCCCAAGGACCCATCCCCACTCCTGGCTTAGGTCCCCTTCCCCAGCATCCACTGCAAAGACTGAGTGAGCTCCAATAACTTAAGTCACGTTTATTTGACAAAAGAATGGCAAAGCTGAGACGGTCTCCGGGTCAGGGGGGGAGAGGAGGGTAAGGGGGGTCCCCGAGGACTCCCGGGGGCCGGCATGGCCTGGGGTCAGTCCCTGGGCCAGCAGCTCAGGCCACGGTCTTCTGGAGTTCGTCCAGGAGGGTGATCAAGCGGTTCTTGAGGTTCTCAGCATAGGGGGTGAGGCGCTCCCTGAATTCCTGCACCAGAGGCGTCATCTTCTCGCGCAGATTGCTGAGCTGCTCCACCACCTTGGCCTGGTACTCGGCAGCCTGGGGGATGCCCTTCTCGCGGATCTCCTCCAGCTTCTGGCTCAGCTTCTGCCTCAGCTCATCGCTGTACGGCGCCAGGTTCTTGCGCAGCTCCTCCACGTGTCCGCGCAGACGATCCCGCGCCTCCTCGGCCACCGGGGTCAGCTTGGCCTGCATCAGCTCCACCTTCTGCTTGGTGAGCTCCTTCAGCTCCTGAGCCACGGGGGTCAGGCGCTGGCGGTACTGCTCCAGCTCCTCCGTCCACTTGGTGGAGAACTGGTCCAGGAAGGGCCGGATCTTCTCCTTCACCTCCTCCAGGTCCTTGGTCAGCTCAGCACGCAGAGACTCGGTGTCCTTCAGCCACATCTCACGCACCTCCTTGTAGTAGGGAGCCATGTCCTCACGCAGCTTGGCAGCCGCGGCACCCAGGGTGTCCAGGTTGTCAGCCAGCTTCAGGCTGGGGAGAGCGGCACGGGGTCAGACACGGTGTGGGGATGTGGGGACATGAGGTGACAGGGACACGGGAACATGGGGGCATAGGGATATAAGGATAGTGGGACATGGGGACACAGAGACATGGGGACACAGAGACACCACCACGCATCCCTCTCCTTACTCAAGCTGTTTGCCCACAGCAGAGGACTCGAACTGGGCGATGGCATCCTTGCCGCTGGCCTTCACCGTTTCCAGGTAGACGTCCACCATATCCCGAATGCGGTCCAGGGGTGTCTTGGGGTCATCGTGCTGCCAGAAGGAGCGGGCCTGGGTGCCTGCAGGGACAGACGGAGTGCTGGGGGTGGCAGAGGGGAAGATCCCACTCCAGTGCCGTGCCCAGGAGCTCCGGGTCGGAGCCCCACAGCCGGGGAGCTGCGGGCTCCGTGGGGCTCAGCCCATCCCCACTGCCCCGTTCGGACGTACCCGTCAGGAAGAGAACAGCGAGGGTCACCAGCACGCCTCTCATCTTCGGGCTGAACCTGAGGGCAGAGCGAGAAGTTGGGCTCGGGTTGGCCCTGTGTAGGACCGGAGCCCCGAGCCGGCTCAGAGCCCGGTGCCGCGGAAGGTCCCGGCGCACGGCGCGGC
Source organism: Lagopus leucura (assembly GCF_019238085.1). Classification (NCBI taxonomy): domain Eukaryota; kingdom Metazoa; phylum Chordata; class Aves; order Galliformes; family Phasianidae; genus Lagopus; species Lagopus leucura. The sequence goes on from NW_024962283.1 coordinate 5,072,009, forward strand.
TCTTACCGGCGCTCTCCTGCCGCCGCTTCGCACCGCTCGTCCCGTGTGAGCCCGCAGCTTCCCCACCGCCGCTATTTATGCAGGAGGGGCAGTTCCCGCAGGAGATAAGCCGGCGCTGCAGCCCAAGAAATCGCTCCCCGGCGCGGGGCGATGTGGCGCGTAGAGTTCAAGGATCGCGCACACGGCCCGGGAGAGCGCGCCAAGGAGCGCCGGTTTGGCAGTGCCTCGAGCAAACAGGAGCTCCCCGGGGATGCGGCGTTGGCCAAGGAGATGTTTACGCTGCGGGTGACCCAGATTCCGAGCCCCGTCGAGGCCCCTCGCAGCCCCCGGGGGTCGGCACGGAGCCCGGGCACAGGGTTTATACCCGCAGGGATTTGGCCGCCCGGACCCCAAACCCTCGTTCTCCTCCCGCCGCCGCCGTGGGTCCCCACCGCATCCTTCGCCGGGACGGAGACCACCCCCCTTCTCCCCCTGCCCCCCCGCTGCTCCCACCTCTCCCGCGTCCCGCCGGGCCCCCGACGCGGAGGGCTGGAGCTGCGCCCCGCGGCTGCTGGGTGCCCGCTGCCGTCAACGGACCCGAGCGGTGGGGCTCAGGCTCAGCCCCGAGCATCTGCACCACGGGTCCACATCCCTGCCTCGACCCTACGTGAGCAACGTAACCCCAGCGGCAGGGCTGAGCCTAAAGGAGGCTGAGTGGGGGGCGCAGACACGGGCACGGCCCCTAGGTAATGCTGCAGAGCCCACAGGAACGACAGATGGGCTGGTTAGGGGATGGGTTGGTAATGGATTGGAAGGTGAGCGGATGGGCTGGTTACTGACTGCTCTGGTTAGGGGATGGGCTGGTTAACAGATGCACTGGTTAGTGGACAGGAAGGTTAGCGGACACGCTGGTCAATGTCTGGTCCGGTTGGTGATGGGAAGGTCGGTGGATGCAGCAGTTGGTTGGACGGGCCGGTTAATAGTTGGCCGGTCAGCGGGGCACTGCTTAGTGCCGGGTCGGTCGATGCCGTGGCGCAGCCCTGAGCCCACATCCACACCTCCAACGCCCTCAGCCCACCTCCAGGAGCGGCTGTGCCCTCCCGGCTCTCCTCCCCCGGCTGCAGCTCCGGATTTTCCCCATCGGAGCTCCTAGGGAAGCCGGGTTTGGGCAGGCTGCACCCGAGGGGGGGTTCGATGGGCAGCGCCGCCCTTCCCTCTGCGGGCAGCACAACGCGCTGCGCTCCCGGCCGGCGCTGCGGCCCATCCGCCCCCAGCGTTGAGCAACAAGGCAGAGAGCGAGGAAAGATCATCATCATGGTTTTATTTGTCATGATCCCGCTGTCCGAATAATTGACGAGTTGCAAGTGACCCACAAAAAAAAAAAAAAACAAAAAAAAAAAAACACCGACAAAAAAATGGACCAAAGATCGACTGAAATTTCCTTGTGGTTTTTTTTTTTTCTTTT
>NW_024962283.1:5073552-5195486 GCF_019238085.1 Lagopus leucura
TGGTTTTTTTTTTTTCTTTTCTCCTTTTTTTTTCTTTTTTTCTTTTTTTTTTTTTTAAGTCCAACATAAACGAGGAAGAAAAAAAAAATACTTCTGACATTTCCAAAAAACAGAAATAATAGCAAAGTATATTAATATACATTCAACATATACTGCGTATTGATTACTACAATACAAAGCCATGATAAAAAACAAAACAAAACCAAAACGGAACCAAACCGAAAAGTGTGATACTGCGAAATGGCACCGAAATGGCACGGTTACAAGCGAGTCCCTGCTGTGCTGGGTGCTGACTGAGGGCGGCCGACTCTCCCAGGAATACAGTGTCGTGTAAACAAAAGGAAAACGAACCAAAGGCGCAGAGCAAAAGGCTTTCGGCGCCTCCTCCCCCCCCCCCCCCCAGGGCCTGGGGCTGCCAGCTGGGGGCTTTTCCTCCTCTCCAGCTTTCCAGCCTGTGAATCCATTCAGCGTCGTTTTCCCGGGGCTGGGGGCAGGCGTTGGTAGCCATAGCGAATTAACCTCTGCCATGCTGGTTTCACACTTCCTTCTGTGCAAATTCGGGAGGGCTGGGTCGATTCTTTTATTATTATATATATCTATTTTTAAATACTCCAAAAGTGTCATTAAAGAAGGATTTCAGGTGTAGCTTCAACGTCCCAAAGGCAATGGTGACGCCACGCGCTCCCCAAGGCCTGGATGCTGGGGTGCTTTGCTTTCTCTCAGCCAAGGAAAGAACAACAAGAAGAACAAAGAAGAGATCTATGCACGTTTGAGCTGCATAAAGGAGAAAACCACTTCTGCCACAGGCACGAGAGAGAAAACCAGTCACAATTACAAAGTCATTAAAAGAAATAAAATACTTTGAACAAAAGGTGCATGTCACAATTCATATAGAACAGAATCTAGTTAAAAATTTCTCTCAAACAGAAATTCCTTTTGCCTTTTATTAATAACAATAATAATAAAACAACATTTACCAAAAAAAAAAAAAAAAAATCCTAGATGATCAGGAGAAAAAGCTCAGAAAACAAAGGAAAAAAAAAATCTGTCTTCCCTACATTAAGCCAGGAGGAAGAAATTAAAAGGGAAAAAATAATTGCATGGGGATCAGAAATGCAAAAATTACAAAGGGGGTGGGGGAGGGCAGGGGAAGAAGTGATCCTTTCAGCACGGTGATGAAGGAAGGAGCAGAAGCAGAGATGAGGCAGGACAGCACAGCTCCCACCTGCGGGGTGGGGGGACGGGCAGAGCGCCCTGCTGCCCTGCTCAGGGCCAAGGAGCAGCACTGCAGGGCAGGGATGCACTGCAGGGCAGGGATGCACTGCAGGGCAGGGATGCACTGCAGGGCAGGGATGCACTGCAGGGCAGGGATGCACTGTGGCTCCTGCCTGCCCTGTGGGCTCCATGGGCTCTGCTCCCACCGCCGACCCCGCATGCTCACAAACCAGCCCTCCAAACCAGACTTGGTGCTCGGGCTCCGCTGACGCGTAGGGTTGGGTTCTCCGGTGATTTCAGTGATAGCTGGAGTTACAGGCAAATATGGCCAACAAAAAAATTGGAAAAAAAAAATAAAATTAAAGAAACTGAAGGAACAACACACTGGATGAAGTGATTATGAGGAAAGGGGGCCATGGTATTCCAGTTAGTCAGAAATACTACGGCAATTTGGCGCAATGCTGCTAGATACTGTTGGTTTAAAATGGACCTTTTCATTTCAAAGCTGTACATAAAACCTGCAACAGAGAGAAGAAGCAGAGGTGTGTTAGGGGATACCAGAGAATGGCAATTCTGCTCCCACAGCCCCTCACCGCATTCCCAGTCCAAACCCACGGGGTAAAGCCCAGAGCAGAGCCCCCACCAACAAAACGTGGCTCTGGAAGGACAGCAAAGGCATGAAGGAGGGCCTTGAGCAAACAGGGGGGGCGGAAAACAGCGAGGAGCTCAGAGCTGACAGCCTCTTCTCCAGCCCTGCACCAATGCTGGAGCAAAGGGATGGGGAAGGAGATGCACAGAGTCACGCTGCTTCAGGGCTGCCATCCAGGAGAGCCCAAATGTGCAGCTGGAGAGAAAAGGAGGACACAGATACTCACTCCCTCCTGCTTACACCCCTGCCTGCTCCATCCCAAAGGGCACCTCTGGGTGCTTGTAGCTCAGTAGGACATCTGTGATACATGTTGATGGGTAACAAGAGGTGTTTAGATGCTGGTTGCCATCACCTAGGTTGGGATGCTCTTGAGCTTCCAAACTTTCCCCACATTCTGTAACATCAAAGAACAACATCAGGGTTTGCATTAGGAGCACTAAAGAGCTGCAGCTTCTGCATGTGGGTCAGGCCAGCAAGAAGCCCAGCTCATTACTGCTACAAGCTCAGGCTCGGGCCAGCAGCAGCACCCAAGCACAGAGCTCTACAGGCTGCCACAGGTTTGGACCCAAAGTATGTCATAGCCAGAGATGGTTACAGCATCCAAGCCTCAAGTGCAGTGAGAAATCCAAGAGACTCTCTTTAACTCAGCTCACGCAAACTGCATGGAAGGGCTTCGATCCCACAGTGGCAGCCAACCCTTCCACCCCTGTGGCTCTGCAGAGCTCACTGGCAGCAGAGGTGGCTTTGCAGTGCAGGCTGTCAGAACAACGCAGGTCCTCACAGCTCCCAACCCGCAGCCCAGCAGTGCCCACGCCACGTCTGCAGCCTGCCAGCTCCTTACCCTCACTCTCCCTGTCACGCAGCTGCTGGCTGGCCATGAGCGACGACTGGCTGAGGACGGCATCAGACATCCGAGCAGAGCTGAGCGCTTTTCCTGCCATTAAACTCATCCCAGGCAGGTTATCTAACTGCACCTGCGGAGACACCGGGACACAAATCAAAGTGGGACCAGAGCCAGGCACCTACAGCTTCCCCGGCTGCCTCTGACAGCTGCCCAGGGAGTTTCTGCCAGCCTTCAGCAAGGGCTTCAGAGTACAAGAGTACAGAGTGCACATCAGGGACAGTGCAGGTGCAGGCAGTGTCACCTCAACGTGGAATGGAGGGACAACTCGACTCCCTTGCAGACTTACTAATTAGATGTAACTAATTAGAGACAAGCCCTCCTCTACAGCAGTAGGAAGCTGTAGCAAGAAACATGCCACAATCTGGGTCTGATTGTTCTCAGAGATTCAAAATGCAGAAAACAGAGCAGCTGCTCTTTGCTCTTGGTGTGGCCAGGTCACTGAGCACTGCAGAGCTGAAAGCTGGGCTCTGTGCATCTGTAAAACTTCTGCAGCCACAGCCAAGCCTGGGGCAGTGCAAATGGTTTCATCAGAAACACTCTGGGGGCAAAAAGAAAGATGCAGCCAGCTCTGGGACAAATCAGGCAACACGTGAGCAAAGGAGAAATTCCACATTGGTCTCTGCTAAAATGTTTTCAGCATTAAGCAAACTGGGCATGCTGACTGCTGCGTCCCAACAGCACTTCGTCCCCAGCAGCCCTGCAGAGCAGGGTGCTGCCTTTCTTTTGCGTCACCTCCTCCATAAGCCATACACATCTGGGAGCTGCTGGGCACAGGACTCTCCCCACTTACATAGGCATCATCACTGTTCTGGATGGTGTGATGTCTCTGCAGGGTGCGGGGCCGCGGGTGCTCACTGGATGCCGGCCGTGCTGGGTATCCCAGCCCGTTGTGGTCAGGCACCTGCATGGCTTGGCCTGGGGAGCTCCTGTCCATACAGTTCCCTACGACAGACTCTTGAAATCAGATGAAACAGAGAAGGGTCAGATTAGCACAAGGAACCGTGGTAGCTCTTGGCAACACGTGCCACCGCAGCACAAACCAATGTCGCTTGCATTGCGCTGCCCGCCAGGTGGGAAGGGAATTGCTGGCTCCTCTGGCTCAAGCACTGGAGCACCAGGACTCCCTGGGATGGCCCACAAAACTCTCTGCTCCTGTAGCAGCCTCCATCTGCCTCCCCTCCCGCCCTGCACCCTCCTCCATGCATTGCTCACATTACACAAGAGAAGGAGAAGGGTCTTCTCCACCTCCGACACAGGATGTTCTTAGCAGGGCCCCTTGGCAATCGTATGCAACAGATCTGGCTGGAAGAGCTGCCAGGATAGTAGTTGTTATCAGATGACTTCTCCCTGCCCTCCTCCAATCTGGCTGTAGGAGTACAAGAGCATTCTGCCTGGCAAAGTCCATCTGCACTGCAAGCTCTTTTGAGCAAGGGTAAAGGCTACATTCCTATCAAGCAGAACCTATCGTCATTAAGTACACGATGTTTTGAATAAAGTCCTGAGCTATGGAGAAGCCTATCGCTGGCTGTGGTGCACGTAAACAATTCTCTGTCGGTGAGCAATCCTGCAGAGCACAAACACGGGGATGAGGCCACGGGCCCTCAGGAGCTGCCCTGACGTGACACGGCCGCAGGTGGATCCCAACAGCAGCGATCGGGTTTGCAGGAAACGGTCAGCAGGAAGCAACTCTTGGTTGTGCCAGCAGCGAGACATTCCTGGCTGGGACTGTGCCCTGGGAGCTGGCAAGATGCGTGCTTTCCAGAGACTCGTCCCTAACATTACTGAGGCTCAAACAAGTCCTGCTCATTCCCTGAGCACCCCACGCTTCTCCCCAGCACGCAGACTGCGCTGCTGGAGCGCCATCCCAGCAGCAAGGCATGGAGCTCGCAGCCCCCAGAGCCCAGCCGGCCTCCTTCCTTTTGCACATCTGTGGGGTTAAACTCAGTTAATGGCCAGCATTCCCGGAAAGCAAGAAGGAAAACATGAGGTAAGGCAGTGCTGGCAGTGCAGGGCCGCCCACACAGCGCTCGGGGCCCTTCCAAGTGTGGGAATGGTCGGGGCAGGCAGTGCCAGCAGCGGGGAGCAGCAGCAGTAAGGAGCCCAGAGCGCAGGCTGCTGCCCTTGCCCCTGCCCCGCTCCGGCAGCGAGGGACCCTTTCATCCCTTTGTGTCGGTGCATGTGATGCTGGCACCCGGCTTCCCAGCACTGGGGAAAGGTTTCCCACGGGCAGTGCTCCGACCCCAGGTTGGAACAAGCCTGCAGCTGAGCCGCTCGGATGCGGTTTAGTCATCCCCTAACCACAGATTTGGTTGAAACTCTCATGATCTGCAGTTACCTTCTGTAACTGGCTTTTAAAGCAGGGTCAATGCACTCTCTTGGAAGGCATAAATCCTGCTGAGCCCCCGCAAATCTGCACTCCTCCCTCGAGCAGCATGCATTTCACAAGCTGGAGAGAAGGAGGAGGTATTTGCCCTCTCAGCTGTCCTGTCCCCACAGAGGGGATGGCTGGAAAACCCCAAGCTGTGTCTGAGAATGGCAGCCTTGCAGAAAGCCATCTCAGGGTGCCAGTGCTGGGGTGCATAGCTCCTGCTGCCATCCCTCAGCACCTGGAACACTTGGGTTGTGCTACAGGCAAGCAAGAAGCAGCAGGGCATTCAGGGTGTTTGCAGCAAGGTTTTACAGGGTTGAACTGTAGGAAATGTACCTCGGTCTGCCTAGATGTCTGCTCTGTTTGGAAGTGAAGTAACACAGGCCAGATTCCAAGTGGGTTATTAAAGCCAGGAGGAAAGCTCTGAGCAGCTGCATCTCAGAGCATAGTTTACTATACAAGCCCTCCAAACAGCCCCTGTCAGAAGTGCTTACACAATGCAACTCGCAAACATTTGCTCGTTTTTTACTCATTTACAAAGTCTTGTTGTCTAAAGTCCTTTTCCCTTGTGTAACTTGTTTTAGCACCGTCAGGACTGGGGCAGAACTTTACCTTCTGACTTGGTTAAATCTTATCACTTTGCACATTTTGGACCAAGATATTACGATGTAAACTCAAGATTTGGTTCAAAATGCACTGCCACAGCTTTCAAATCCCACTTAACCTGAGGTTACTCTTCCCTTTTGTGCTGCAAACACCATGGGGATATTAAAGCCCGAGAGAAAACACATCACTAACACAAAATCAAGGAAGACTTCAGAAAAGCCAGGCCTTGTCCCTGTCCCCTGCTCTGAGGGACACAGCTTGGCATGCCCTCACTGCTCTCTGCGCCTCTCTGTTCCCAGCCAGTACTTTCCCAACAAACCCATGCTGTGTCCCCAAACAAAACAGTGCCTCCTGTGCCCAGGACACTGCTCCCCTGCAATAGGGTTCCCTGTGCCAAGGGCAAGCTGATGGCTTCAGACCAGTACAGCTCAGTCCTGCAGTGAATACTGATCCACCCCGCTCAGCCTGGAAAGCCTCTCTTCAAAACCATCTTAGCAAGGGGGTAGGACTGTGTTTTTTCCTACAGAGAAGGCCTGTAATTATAGCTCTGACAGCACATCACTGTCAATGCAGCCACCAAGGAGTAAGGGCTCAAGGGCTGTTTCCAACCAGCAGGAAAGGGCTTCACATGCTAATGGCAAGCTTCAGCTCCCTGTCTTTAGAATCAACTCCTTCCAGCTAAAGCAGGGCTCCAGCCTCACTGCTGCTTCCCCAAGTGCCCGAGCAGTGTGAGGCAGACTTAGCAGCACCTATCACCATTCTTATGCTGCAAGTTTATGGAAGCCTTAGCAATGCCTGGACTCACAGTTCTGCCCCTAAGAGAAGGAATGCGCCACGTTACAGGGCTTCCAGAAAGAAGATCTTTGCTGGGCACTTACTTACACCTGGTGGGGGATCACCCCAACAAGAAGAAATGAGTCAACAGATCCCAGCATCTCTTCAGAGGCAGCACTATCGTGGTCCTGGCCTTTATCTGCCTACAGAAGTAGGTCACATTCCGAAGAGAAGAATCTAGCAGAGTTCTTATTTAACACTGTTTATTAGTGAGACTATGCCTGCAATTTATAGCCACAGAAGCCAGAAAGAATCTAGGTAATTCTGTGCTATGCAAAATATGTCACGAAACCATTGCAGTACTAGGTAGGGATGGTGTTCTCTGGCAGGAACACAAGCAGCACGCAGCCAGTATGGAAAAGCATTTCAGCCATGCAAGTGGCCCTGAGCCTTACCTCTGCTGGGCACCTTATTCCTACTGAATCCAGCAGCGGGCTGATGCCTGTATTGATGCGTCCCCAGCTCCTGAACGTGATTAGCAGTTCCTAGCAAAGATTCTGGGTCCCCGTGCCCTCCTGCATTTACAAGCAGAGGGGTCTCGTGGCAGCCTTTGGTCAATGTATTTGAATTCTTACTGTCTGGAAAGCTGTCCCTGGCGCCCTCGCACGCACAGTCCTCCTCCATGCTCTCCGAGTGGAACAGAGCTGGCTGGTGTACGTATCCATGCGGTGGCACTGATGCAGGTACCTGCTGGATACATTCTTGAGCCCTGATTTTTAGGAGATGCTGGGGGCTGCTCTGTGGATGATAGGTGTCAGCACTCTGATAAGGCAAAGACAACGACTGACGCTCCGACAGGCTCTGTCCCATGCTGGTGCCCATGTTTCCAGCATCCCCTTGACTCATGTGCCTGAACAACTCTTGAAACTCTTGCTGCTGCTGCTGTTGCTGCTGCTGCTGCTGCCGTCGTTTGATGAGCTGTGCAAATTCTGCCTGGGGCAGCCGCATGTCCGTGTGCCCCGTGAGAGAGTGACGGGGAGAAAGGAGTCCCTGGAGGATGTGCGGTACCTGCTGGTGTCGGCTGTAGTCAGGAGGTGTTGGGGACAACAGTGCTTGCTGTAGTGCCGATGCAGTGTAGTGCTGTTGTTGCTGATGTGCATTTTGAGGGAAATTGGGATACTGGTCAAGCTGTGGGACTTTGAGAGCTTGCTGAGCTGGAGGAAACCCAACTCCTCCTGATGGGCTGTAGTTACTGGGGGAAACACGAGGCTGCTCTGGGAACAGGTGGGGGTGTAAGTGCACCTGGTCGTAGTTGGCGGGGGGATTCCTGTACACGTTCAGACTGCAAAGAACAGAAAAGAACAAGTGACTGCACTGTCAGCTCCAGCTAACGAGGCGTGCAGGGCTGTCTTTGGTGCTCCCACCTCACACAGGGTTTGATCCACCGTACCCACATGAGAGCAGGGAGACAACAACTACTCCAAAGGTAGAGTGCCCATCATCCTGTGCTCCAGGTCACCCACGAGGGCAGCTGCAGTGTAAGGTGGTGCGGCTAGTAAATGTAAGGGAAGCAGGAACCCTGACTGTACCGAGGAGAAAATATGATCTGGGGAAAGCGTCTGTTTCATGTAGCAAGTGTTCAAGCACTCTTCTTAACTTTTCCACTTCCTGCCCTGCCCTGGCAGGAGGCAGGGACAGCCACTCCTGGCACAAGGTGCTTCCCAAGGCACAAAAACCCACAGCCTTGCACACTCTCAGAGCTCCCAGCCAGGGCCAGGAATTGCTGCCAGGAGTCAGTTTCACCCCCAAAACAAGGGGCTGATGAAGAACCCCCCAGAAGCTGACAGCCAGCAGTTCCTCCTCACACCCAGCCCCATTCCCAGCTCAGGGGGGACGTGGTGCAGCAGTGCAGTGGCCTTACCTGTGCGACTCAGCGCTGTCGGCGCTGAGCTGCTTGGACAGCTGCCTGTGGCCATAGGTGAGGGAGGCCATCAGGTTGGCGCGGTGCTGCATCTGGATCTGGTTGGCACTGGGGCTGATGGACATAGCCCGCGTGTGGGTGCCCTGCCCGGCCACAGAGGCCCCTTGCAGGAGGTTGTTGCTGACCATGTCGCCGGGTTCCTGCACTTGGATGGTGACCTGCTGGGCCTGGGACTGCTGCTGCAGGGCCAGACACGTCAGCCCCATGGTTGGGGGAGGGGAACAGTTACCAGACTGTGGGAAGATCGTGTTGTGGGACGGCATCCCTTGGAACTGGGACTGGGAGGCTGCACCTATGAGGAACAGAGACTCTCAGCACCCACATCAGCCCAGGGCAAGGCTCAGGAGAGAGCAGCACGCAGAGCCCCAGGACGCACAGCAAGGAGAGCCCTACTGCTGGCAACTCTGACAGGCTGCGTCAGGGTGCAAGGGTCAAGCTAGAGCCTCTTGCATAGAAAGAGAAACAAAGCACAGCTCACAGTGATTTGTATCAACCCAAGAATATCAGCCCTTCCTCCCCACCCCCGGGAGTGATAAGTAAGGATCTCATGACAAGAAACGTATCAACGCGTTCCAGCTGGCAGATCCTCGCACGCTCTCGATAACACCAGCCCTTGCTGCCAGATGGAGAATCTTTTACATCATCAGCAAACTGCACGAGGATTTGAGCACAGGGGGGACCGAAGCCCCCAGCTCCCCCACGCACTGTTTTCCCGGAGGCTGGATAGCAGCACACGGCTCTGCTGCCCCGAGGAGCACAGATGGCTCAGGCAACTGTCAGCACTCACCGTGGGGCTGCAGCACGCTGCTGCTCACAGGAGGTGGGCTGCTGTTTGGTTGCCTGAAGAGGTGGTTATTAGGGTGATTTGGGGGCGGGCTGGATGGCTGAATCCGTAACCTGCGCAGGGAAACAAGCACCTTTTCATCACACATGCACTTCATTAAGACACTTTTTCAGCTGTGAGAGCTGATGCCAAACGCTGTATTTTTGTTGTAAGACAAACACCATGAAGCCCATGCTTGGGATCCCAAACTCTTTGCAGCTTGCCTTCTATTTTGAGAGCCATGCTTAAAACCAGCATAACCTGGTGGCTACAACAAAAACCCTGGGATGAGAACATCACAAGCTTTCTTCCTGACTCACTGTGGCCTGCAAGAAAACCTTCCTTCCTTCCTTCTCTCCTTCCTTTCTTCTTTCCTTCCTTCCCAGAATTCAGCCTGCCTCATTTACAAGTCAGGGGTGATTAAAACAAGGACTGTCACCTAACACAAAGTCTGAAAAGATGTGAGAAGCCCAAGAACACCTCTGAGCAGTAATCATGAGAGAAACTGGCTTAATGAAGGTAACGCATTTTCAAGCTGGTCAAAAGGCAAAATTCTCTGTCATCTGTTCAAAGCAGATTTGTGCCTTTGAATCACATTTCTCTAATTCCAGAATTCTTTCAGAGAGGATCCAACAAAAAGGACCGTGCACATTCACCTGTGAACTGCCTCAGCCATTCTTATTTTACACACCTCCAGCCTGGCCCTGGACTCAGCTCATCCTTGGGTCAGGCAGAGTAAATCCCACCCCCCAGAGCTTTGCTAAAGCCATTTCTTTACCTCTGAAGCTGGTGAGTGAGCAGAGCTGGCTGGTTTTCACATTGAGCTTGCAAGGGTGGAGAAGGCTGAGGTGGCCGGATACAATCCTGAACCAGGCATCAGAAAACAAAAAGTGTTTGTGATCAGTACTGTGTCAAGTAATACAGTTAGGACGTGGTGAAGAGTGAAGTGGGACATATCCACATTCTCCAAACACTTGGTCCCTGCCTGCAGCTCTCACTATCACAGCAGCAAACATCACGGCTGAAGTCCTTCAGGCTCACTCCTCGTTAAGAAAGCTGAGCAATCTACATCTCCTCAATCTCACGTGGACCTGCTCTGTAGTTTTATCTGCAGCCATTCAGAAAACACAGCTAAGACATCAGAAAGTCTACCTCAGGCTCTAATACCTGGATCTGCTGATGAAGAATCTGATGGTGCTGCTCTTGCTGGTACAGCATGTGTTGCTGCTGTGTCTTCTCCAGTGTCCTCTCATCCATGTGCCCACCATACATCTTCTGAAGCTGTTCACATTCCTGTAACGAGGAATTCACGCCCTAGAAGTGACCGTTTGGTTCACGCTTATGGGACAGAAAGGCACTCTGCTACATGAGAAATCCAGTAAATAAAGTCTAATCCATTTAATTTGATGGAATTGGGTGTGCAACAACACAGCTAGCTCAAGCCTTAGATAACAGAGGAGAAACTGCGCACAAGCTCAAGCTGGCAGCATTGCATTCCCTTAAAAAATGCACGCACGAAGCTGTAATAATGATAACTTCAAGGTGAAAAGAGCATCTCATATTTCCACCCTATTGCAAGGTGAAAGTCCTGTCCTGATGCCAAATCCAGCTCAAGCCATGATAAGACATGCACTGGTTGTACACGGGATAGCATGCAATATTACTCCCAGTTCTAGCAGTATGAACTGCCCTTTTCCCAGGCATTCTGGAACAGCACCAAATCTTTGCTGCCCCAGGAAGTGTGGGAGAGCAGCAGATGCAGTTTGGCAGTGCTGATGTGACCACAGAGGCCACATGTGGGCACAGCACCTGCATTTTTTCCCTAGGAAGAGAGGAGCGGAAGCCCCCAAAGCTCCCAGATTGCAGTTGATCAGCACGTACATTTAGAGGGCGTTCTGCAGGGTTTGCTGCCTTAAGTCCCCCACCCCTCTCACCTGCTGAAGCTGTTTGATGCTACTGTTATTGCCCATCTTCTCCAGGTGGGCTTTGAAAGCCTGGATGCTGGCAGCACCATCAGAGAAACGCCGAACCGGGGAGAAGCGTTCGGTGGGGAGGTGCAGAGTATTGGAGTCCTTGTAAATAGAACTGAACACATGGGGAAGTGAGTTAGTGATGCCAGATAAAAAACAAGCTGCGGTACAGAGGCACTTGATTTAAACCAGCCACGCCAAGTTCTACCTGCCCACTCACCCAGAATAAACCATGTTTTAGATCAAGAAATAAGGTGCCATCAATACCATGAAGAGGAAGCAAGATTACTGAGCATCCTCAGCAGCTGGGCAGATAAACATGATTCAAGGTTGAACATGATTCAAGGTTGAACATGACTCAGCCACAAATCAGATCAGAGACGGGCAGCAACTCGTCCACCCAAAGGCAACTTTGAAGAGCAGACACAGCTAGAACCAAGGCAACTGTGCCCGAAGAATTGCACACATTTCCATTTGCAGTGAGAATTCTTCTTCACCAGGGGGAGCCAGAATAGGGCTTTTTTGGGGAGCTGGATTCTGCCAAAGCTGGGGCTCCCTGTTGTCAGAGTTAAGCACTGAGCTCCTGCCTGCACTGGGATGAAATCTCAGCACCTGTGACAGCCTGGCACTGAATTCAACAGTACCCCAGCTGCTTTCATGTCGATACGAACCTCAGCTGCATTACTGCAGGCTAGTCAAAGTCTTAGCTACTGCTCATACTGCTCTTCGTGCTGCTGTGCATATTGATTGCTCTTTGCTGAAGTCTGTTCTAAGAAGAATGATTTCTCCGGAGCGAAATCATCCCTGAGCCCCATTCCTGAGGCTCCCCCTTATCAGAACATGACTGTGCTGGAATGCTACCAGCACGCTGGGGTCAGGTCTTGTCCCTTAGCAGGACGTAAATCAGTTTCTATAGACTTCACATGACTTCCTCCCATGGACAGAGCTATGTCACTCCCTTTTGATACCATCCCATCCATTATCCTGATCCATTCGACCTGTTGCACCAATGCAAAGCGGAAACTACAGGTAAAAATGACACTGAGGTTCCCAAACACACATGGCCAAGGCAGACCAGTGCTGGCTGCTGTACTTCAATCCGCTTTCAGATACTAAGTTATCATGACCAAAATGGGTGCTCTATATAAAGAAGATGGCTTAAAATATGTGAAGTGCTAAAATAAAACCCACCAGCTGTTCAACAGCCACGGTCTAGTTATATGATGACACGAGTGCTAATGGTTTCTGTGCTGTGTGTGTGTCTCAGACACGACTGTGGGGAGTCTGTTTAGGCCACAGTCAGATGAAGTTTCCATGATTCCTTGGGTAAAATGCGAGGCAGGCTCACAGCACACTACAACACCACGGGTGGAATGAACAGAATGAACAAAACAGCCTCAGGACCGTGAGGCAGAGGTGATATCAACATACTGACACAGGGTGTTTTAACAATTCCTCAAAAAAAAAAAAGTAAGTCAGTTCCTGCAGTGCATGAGTGACGCAGCTTACCTTCACAATTTGAAGCAGTCCTTAAAGTAGGACACAGCACGTTCTGGTTGTTTTGCAAGCTGCACTTCTCTTCCTATTAAGGTTTTCTTGTGACCCCAGAAATCTCTCCCCCTCCTGCTCTTCCCATCCCCCAAGCACCTCTAAGGGAGTAACTTCAGGGTGTAGAGGTGCTTATCTTGGCTGTCTAGAGTTCCAGCGTGGCACTGACACTGGCTCAGTCTGCTCAGAGTTCACCTGTCTCTGCTGATTACATCAGTGCTCAGCTCAGCAGGTATCTGGCTACAATAAAAAGCACTTTGTCAAGCTCGCCAGCATGAGCTGGCTGAAAGATTCAATGCAAATCTAGCCTGGTAGGCAACTGTTTCCTCAACAGTCGAGACCAACAGGCAGCAAACTCTGTACTTTGCAGCTGGTTTGCACTCTTGGCACTGAGAGGTTCAGAACGCAGGTTTTAAGCTCTCTCTGTGGCATTAGTGTTTACAGTGTGCTTCTGTGCCAAGGACTCTGTGTCAAATTAACGCTTCTCGCAATTAGGAATGACCTACTCAAACATTTGGAGTGTGTTTAGACACCATCTGCAGCAGTTCCCTCTTTTCCACTGCAATTTTTCTTCCCACTCAAGCTTCCCTTCCCCATACCCTTCCCCTCAGGGGTTAAAGATGGGAAATAAAATGGCTCTCCAGGAGCTTTGCAAAGAGACTTTGCAGTCAAAACAAACAACTCTGTGCAGAACAGTGAGGATTTTAAGCTGTGGCATAGATAATTTTTGGTGCAGTCTTGCCCTCGCATCTGACTCCAAAATGTTCCAGAGAAAATCTACTACCTACTGCTAACTTGACACCTACCAATAAAACAGAGAAAGCTCTCTAAAATGAACAGATTATTCTCAACCCTTCAGTGATGGCAGCCATTCTGACAAACCATCTCCTGCCACAAAAACAGGACCAGAGGGGACAAGCCAGCTGACTGCTGCCCCAGCACTGCCTGCAGCTGCAGGCACAGAGCCCACGCCAGTGCACAACTCCAGCGTGGTCGGACATGTCTGCCCTGGGGATCTGCTCCTGATGCTTCCTCCTCCTCCTCACCCCTCCCTGCCAAGCGGGATGTCTTCAGTGCTCCATTCCAGGTGACATCTGAGCAGGTTTTCTGGCGCAAAGCTGCCCGAAGGGCCGGTGTCATTACTCACCGGTGCTGATCGGGTACCAGGTGTGGAGCCCAAGCCCGGGGTCGGAAGGACTGCTGTCCTAGCTGCCTCTGCAAGTCTGGAGGGATTTCAGCTGTAGGGTTGGTCATTGCCAGAGTGTGCCTTTTTGACCTATTTGCCAAGTATCTGCAACAAGCAGGAGCACATTTTATAAGAGACTGATGGATGATACTCCAAAAACAGGGAGTGTTAGATAATCCAGAGTAAAGGTGAAGGAAGAATGCTGCTGCAGTGCTGAGAACTGACTGGGGGCTGAGTGACGCCCGGGGAGAAGCACAGCATGGACATGCTGCCCACGCCTGTCAGATCAGGAGGCCTTCAGTGCTTAGGGGACAAGGGGACAAGCGTGGTTTCAGCTGCTTGCATGCTAACACTGTTCTCAGAAGGAAAGAGAAGCCATTTGCTTTTCTCATCAGGAAAGCCACGTTTTGTCTCCAGGGAAATGCCGGTTTATTCCCTGGGGAACACACGGCGACCTGCTGCTTTCAGCATGGATTCACTCCACTGCAGCAGGTCTGCTTCCCCCTCACGAGGCCCCACTGAGGCACAGAGGGATCTGCCGTGCTCATGGAGTCACACACAGTCTTAGCAAGGAAGAGAAGGGGCACAGTGCAGAGGCTGCTCAGCTTCCCCCTCTCAGCTGCCCTTTGCACTTCAGACCGGACCCGTCACACCCTGGGCTCGAGCAGAGGCCAGCACAGCACAGAGCACCACTGGAGATCAGGGTGAGGAGAGCTCTGGCCACACCACGACAGGGCAGGCAGTGCAGCACCACCCAGCCCGGTCACAGTGCGCCACCTAGGCCCGATCCTGTTTTGCAGAGCTGCAAATCACCCAGCAATGCACTGGGCAAGGACAGCTGGGGGGGTGAACAGCACAGCTCCTGCTCTGGGGTCACAGCCCTAGCACTGAGCATGCCTCTTGCACCAGAGCTCAGCATTGGCGGCTTAAGCTGAGCTGCCCTCTGCATTGGAATGAGCACATTCCATCTCTTCCAAACCCTCAAAGATTGGTGGAGTATGCAGAGCAAAACTACAAAGCTCTGCCTCAGCCAGGACGTCAGGGAGGGCTGCGCGGTGCTGATGGCTGTGCCCTGCTGGACTTGCAGTGAGCAGCAGCAGCGATGCCTGGGGACCAGCTGGGGGCACAGGGCCAGAAGAGATAACAGAGCACCGACCCAGAATGCCTCGGCCTGTGACAAGCACCAGGGCAGCACTCTGCCCACTCAAGGACAGGCAGGTGAATGGCCGCTTATGAACTCAACTATTTCTGCTCTTGGGAACCAGCAGCAATAAGGTGGCTGTGGCAAAGAGCACCTGGCCAACGACACAAGAGCTACAAAAAGGGGGATTCTCATCTTTGTTTTTTAACCTCTGCAAATGCAGCTTCATCTTGTAAAGCAGAGGAAAGCAACAAGCAAAAAAACAAAACAAAACAAAACAACCAACAAAAATGTTGCCTTCTCCAAAATCAGCCTTTGCCAGCTACTAAAGCCACTTAGGCAGAAGGCAGCAAGTTAACAGAATGAAGAGTGCTTAGCATTGTGGTAACTTGCCAAAGTCTGTGCCATTAGCTGTTTAAGAATCATTTGATGGAGACAGGGAAAGTTTCCCAAAGAGCTTTACAGTTGTGGTTTGCTAAGATCATTTTATTTCAGACCTCCAGGGAACAATCCAATCATGAGCTATAACAGTGTTTCTGGTGGAAGAAAGTTTCCCAAAGCTCAAAGGAGTTGTGGCTGTTCCCTGGAGCAGAGAAAAGTATGCATACTGTTTTCAAGGTCAGATTAAGAAGGGCAAAAAATTGTCCGCTGGTGGCTGCATGCAGTGTTGGAAACACTGTTCTGAGAAGCTAAATATTTGTTACTGCTATTTACCCTTCTCTGATGACTAGCTACGTGTTGCAACATAACGGGGTGGAGAGCAAGTTAACACACAATCTGGATGGGCCATCTGCTGGAAGAACAGGAGAGGGCTATGGACAACACAGCTGAGAGCAGCAAAGTGACCCGTGAGTTCAAGGAAATTGCTCTTCAGTGGGATTCAAACACCTCTGCAACTTGCATGGGAGTTTTACTGCCTTTCCAGTCGAGCTGGTTTTTAAACCACACAACTGCATACAGCTGCCAGCACAGACAGTTGGTGCTCCTGAGCCCTGCTGGGGAGGACAGTGTACAGTTAGGGTACAGCAGCTTGAAGGGGGCTGAATGCGGCCTGTAGTGTCTGTGCTCTTCACCGGCTCAACACCACGGCTTGGCCTCATTTCTTTCACCATGCTGCCTGGGCAGGTGGATGAACAGCAGTGCATGAAGCTGGAAAACACTGCGAGAGTGAGCACAAAGATGAGGGTGGCAATGGACTGGAGTGTAAATCTGCACAGAAAACACAGGATGCGTTCTGTGGAAGGGCTGCGCTACTTCTAAGGCAGAGCTGGAAGCAGGTGCCTTCGCATGGACCAGCCCTGACATCCTTCTAAGCTCCGGGAGGCAAAAGGGTATCAGCACACACTGCACAACCCATCGCTACACGCAGCACTGCTTGAATCCTCTGAAGCACTGAAGCGACAAGAGCTGGCAAGGCTCTGGGGCACGAGCTCTGCCCCTCCCAGAGTTTCTGCCTGCAACCAACCCTCATCTGAATCATTCACCCAAGCGTAGCCCCAGAAGAAATGTTGTCTTACTTGAGGTGATGGCCTGTACAAACTCGGGGAAATCCAGAAATCTTTGCAAGTTTGAGGTAAGAGACAGGAGCACTCCATCACCACACCCAAAACACAGTGCACCAGCTGGTTAGCACAGAAGAAACTACACAAAAGCTACTGAGAAATGTTAGCAAGGAAATGGTTAGTGTTTTCATGGATTGAGGAAGTA
Source organism: Lagopus leucura (assembly GCF_019238085.1). Taxonomy (NCBI): domain Eukaryota; kingdom Metazoa; phylum Chordata; class Aves; order Galliformes; family Phasianidae; genus Lagopus; species Lagopus leucura. The sequence continues at coordinate 5,090,425 of NW_024962283.1, forward strand.
TAAGCGTGTTCTACCCGCTTCCCAGTACGCATCTGGAGCAGACAAAGAGAACAACAGTTTTCAAACTAATGTCTGATAGTTCTTTTCTTATTGGAGCAGACTACTCTAAGGCCCACTGCTAAAATTAGAAGCCAAGAGGTACTTGTATTTTCAGCAAGCTCACTTTGTCTAAGGCATCAGAGTTGGATGTTTACTGCATGTCTTGATACAAAAGCTGCATTTACACCCAAGGCCACAGATGAGATCTTCCTACCTCCATCACTCAGCAGGGAGGGGTGAATCACTTAGCACTCATTTTGCAGGTTAGTGTGGATTGCATGCTGGTGCACACTAAGCAAAGGAGTTTAGCAGTTCCAGAGTTTCTAGAGAACCTACTGCTTCAACAGCTTACAGAATTTCAGGGGAAATCCAGTTTTGTAAGCACCTAGTAGCGTCAGAGGAGTAATTGCCTGCAGTAATCAACACCCACAAGAATAAGAGAAGTGTTAAGCCTTCATTGTAATTAACACTGCTGCCTGTGATGAGGTTGCTCGTGCCTTAATTCCGTAGTAGAACGCCACAGGGTGAGCCTCTTTGAGGGTAATAAGGGTAAACATTAACAGACTGGGGGTTACCTCTGCACAGCTTCCTGATCTGGCTCCCCATCAGAGCTCTCCTCGTCCACAGGAGTGACAGCTGGGACGGCCTGCAGGGAGAAGAGAAGCCATGGGCTCCAGAAGGCAGCCAACGTGGTCCCATCCGCACAGCAGACACCTGGCCTTCCCAAACTGGCTTCCACAAGGACACATGCCAGCTATGGGGCACTCAGCCAAGAACCCCTTCCCACATTCCTTCCCCCATACAGAACTGCCTGCGCAAGGGCTGCTGCTTCTTTTGGTACTAGCAGGAAAATTCATCCATGCAGCTACATCAAGGGAAGAAAGAATATGCATTAAAAGCAAGATTGACATTTTAGTTTTCTCTCTATTAGAAAATCAACTGTAGTAAAAAGTTCACAAACCCTCTGCCAATTCCAAAGAGCAGTACCTTCTCAGCTTCTAGGGATCCTTTGGGCAGCAAGCAGGCACAATCTCTGCTGCACTTCCATGAGTACTACAGCCCGAGTCTACCACCCCTGTCACGTCTGCCTCCAGGAAAACGTATTTTTAAGCACACCAATTCTATTCTTCCCTCTGGCTACTTACTGGAGTCATAGTGACGAGTGGAGATGGACCTCGAGGCCGTTTCAGCAGTTGCTGTGCATGCAACTGGATGTTGGCTCCACCGTCGGATGCTCTCCGCCCCAGAGGGCCCATGCCATTCAACAGCTGCAGAGTGGGGGGCTGCAGCAGGGACTGCTCCTGGGAAGCAAACACAGTGCAGTTACCAACCAAGTACCAGATCCTTCTCGTACCTGAGCCCCGAGGCCACAGACTGTGATATCAGCATGAGAGAAGACGAGCATTCTGGGCTTCAGGAGAAATGAGGAATTATCGGTATCTCCAAGCCGAAGTGGGGCAGACAGAGACACTGCCAGTGGAGAAGCTGTGTTTAACTCTCCGTTTCCCAGCATTCTGCTTTAGTTAGCTGGCAGGCTGCCATCTGCACCTTCAAAACCAGGCAGCAAAATCCTCTCTCTTTCCAGCCCATTCATGAATTTCATATTGCACTGTTCTTTCATTCTTAGTTTAAGTAACCAGCCAGAATCACACCTCAAGCAGCAGCAAGATTGTAATTCGTGAAGTCCAAGGAATTGACAGACAGACGGAGGGCAAGCACAAGCACAGATGCACAGCCACACACTTGCTGGTGTGGTACAGGCTGCAGGGAGCACACGCGTGGGTCAGTACCTTGTACTCCAGCTGACCCGTGGGCTGCAGGTTCTGCCTAGGCAGCACATTGTGCATGAAGTTCACATTTGGGGTCACCTGCAGGAATGGAGCCTGAGGAGTGACACGAGGGAAGCCAGGCAGGAGCTTCTGCAGATCTTCCATGACCTCCGTCCTGTGCAATCACATTTACAGACAGGTGACTTAGCAACCATGCATGGAGAACCACCCATGGGCTCAGTACATTCAGCTTCCCTCCACAGAACAAGTTTGTTACTGCACTGGAAAATGGTCACAGAGAGTAACCAGGCCACTTTTCAGTTTTCATCAGCCCTTTCTTTTCCCCCCTCTAGGTTAAATTTTTCCAGCATTTGCTCTTTGTATTAACCTTGAAAGCACTTATCACAAAGACTCCAGCTGGGACGCGATAACAGTGCAGCATAGGTGAGAAACTGACTTGCATAATGGTCAACACAGCTACAATCAAGGAGGAAAGAAGATCCTCATCTCCAGCTCAAATTCTAACCAAGCTGTGTGATGGGACTAGGATGTTTTAATACTTTCTGCGTTTAAGATACTTTTGTTAAGGATTCACCCTGAAGTTCTTTCCCCATCTAGCAACAATTGAGTGTGCAGGAATAGCTCCAAGCCACTCACACCAGGAGCAAAAAAACCAAAGGTGTGACACTAGCTGTGATACAGATACACCCATCCCTGCCTGTTACTACGAGATCACAGAGAGCTAAAAATGCACTGCCCCAAATTCTACCTAAGAGAGGGTTTACAAGTAGGAAAAGTGCCCTTAATCCTCCATTGAGGAGGTAGAGTCCAACACTAACCGTGGGTCAGCAACTCCGACCGTGTGCCTTCGCATTGAGAGGTAACGGACCAGAGCCTCAGGTGAGGGTTCTTCCCCTTCATCGCTGTCCAAGTTCATTGTTCCGTCAGTCTGGGCAGGCAAAACACGGGAGATGTTGAAACACAACGTGAGGATCGATCAAAAGGCTTCAACGCAAGTCTCGGAAAAGAACCTGCAGAGGCCATCAAGGAGGGTACCTCACCTCCACAATTTGGTTTTCAGGGTTGATGAGCTGGACTTGTGGCACGTTGATGTTCATGGTATTGCCTGCCTGTTCTGTCTGCTGATCAGAAGGATCAAAAATCAGTAGACAAGAAACTAGCATCTCTTACAACCCCTTCATAATCATGCTTGGACTAGCACCAATGAACAGACTTAACCACTTGGGAAGAGAGATCACCCTGGAGCTGCTGAAAGTGTTCTTAATTCTTAAGGGATTGCCTCGTTTTCCCTCCCTCTCCTCAATTCTGTTCAGGCAGGGCTAGCTTCTCTCCTCCTTCTCTTACGACCTGGCCTCTCCTAAAGCAAATACTCATTTCTTGGATAGTATCTCAAGTTGAGCATCATGCAGTGGTCACGGTCTGTAAACTTTATTTCCCGTCCTGTAAACCTCACGTTGCTTTTTCTGTCACAAGGTTAACTAAGGCTAGATTTTGTCTGAAGAATATTTGGTAAATCCACAGTCACAATTACACACAAGGTTCTCAGACACAGCAGGATCTCTGTGCTCTTGGCACAATGAGAACACTCGCAATGAAGTCTAAGCTTAACAGGTAAGGGTCTGTCTGGCCTTCCAAGGCTGAAAGAGCATTATAGAAGCAGGATCTACCTGGATGTTAGCAGAGGTGGGGAAGGTGACTGTCCGTGGCATGCTTGGAGACGGGGCAATGCGCAGATTCTTGTGCCTCTTCAGACGGTCACAGAGCAAGCTGTAGATTGCACTGTAGTGATCATAAGCATCAGCTCTTAATGACTAGAAGAAGAAGAGGAAGAAGTGATCAATTCTTTCCATCAAGCAGCAAAACGAGCTCCACGCTGTGCTCAGTTACCAGACACGATTAGCAACAAACAGCTATTTGTTATCCAACTGCAAGAGGCAGCACCCAGTGGTCAGCTGCAGAGCGTTACCTGAATTGTGCGTTCCTTGTCCAGCCCCATTTCTGCCATTGCTAACAACACATCCTCGTTCAGTGGCTCCATCTGCCTCTCTGTCTTCAGGTGCTGACACTCTGCTATCAGCTGTAAGAGCAAAGATACAGACTTCAGTGCTTACATTCCCAAAGGCACAGAGATGAGTCACAGTGTTCTGAAGAACCAATTCACAAGGCTCAGACTGCAAGCTGGCACGAGCTTCGAAGGCTGATGGTACATCAGTTCAAAGGGGAAAAAATATCAAGTAATCAGAGTCAAAGGATGATATGGAAAGCAAGACAAGGGGGACACAGACAAAATGGGAAGGCAGTACACCAGAGCTTGGAACAGGAGTTCCCAAGCAGCTGAAATGAACACCGTGGCAGTCCTGAATGCATTGAACAAGTCCCACTCACACACTGGCTCACTTCAGCTTCTCACCCTATCAAACTCTGCATCGGCTTCCCCAAGCTTCATCCACTTGTGTTTGCAGATCTGTTCCATCGAGAGCCGCTTACTCGGGTCCAAGACCAGCATGTGGCGGATCAGATGTTCACATTCTGCAAGGGAACAGACTGCTGAGTAACCACAGTGAGGAACAAGGCTTCTGCAGCAGGCAGCCTTGTGCCACAAGATCAGGAGCGAGCCTTTCCCTCAGAGCAACTTCTCTGTAGGAAGTTAAATGCAGCAAAAATACCGCTTCCCCTTCTGGACCTCACACCCATTCCATACCACTTAGCTGCAGGAATCTGATGCTGTACGTAGGCAGCTGAGGGGACAAGAGAACACAGCCTCCCCCAGATAGAATGAAAGTGTGATACTCAAAGGGATTGTATTTGTCAATGAATACCCACAGCTTTCTAGCTAAGTACTGGTCTAAATCAGTCAGCACAGGGATAAAAGCCTCTCTCAAGACACCTCAGTAGCTGCTGCCACCCCAGCGCAGGAGCATCTCTTCGTTTTGAAGCTGCAAAGAGCAATGGCAGCATCAGCTCTCAGTGCCAAGCTCCCAGTGCAGCCTCTATAGATGAGATCATCCTAACTCAGAGCCTGTTTCTACTGGCTGTACAGTTTTCCAAATCTGATCTGAAACTACTTTCGGAGCAAATTTTTACTGCCAATACAGACATAAGTCAGCATGCTTCCTTTACACTTACCTCATTCAGGATTTCCCCACGCTAGGGAGGAAGGCAGCCAGGCCACAGTACGCTTGTGCTGTCTGCCAGCACCCCTAGGTGGCATGCTGTCACCCTGTCCCTGCTTGCCTTGCCCTGCACCATCCAAGGGATGCAACCAACTTGTGGGGCTGAAGGGCAAAATGCAGCTGCCAGGGCTTGGGCTCCTGCAGAAACACCTCTCCCAGGCAGCTGCCACAATGAAACGTGCCTTTTTTGCCCTCAGTGAAATTTTCCACTCAAAAGTATCATAAATACAAGCTGCTCTTAAGTGAGCTTGGTTTTATCCGACAATTCATCACATCACATTTTTCAGAAACAAGATTTATTACTCAAGCATTCAGAAACGCGCCTGCAGAAACAGGACATGGACATTCACTTGTGGTGGGGCTACTGCAGGAAATGAATGTGCCATAATGCTGTAAAAAGCTTCTTGTCTAAAGCAGATACAGTGAAAGCTTCTATATTCCTACATCACTACTCCATTTTTAGCTTTCACACTTCCCAGAATTTACTAAGAATGTATCTTTGCTGATGTTCTGCTACAGCTTGCAGCTACGTACACATGGAAGTCAAGATTTTTAAGTAAGAACATTCGAGTTTCTAAATTCTAGATTCAAAATTCACTTTTGCTCCCATTACAACCTGCTATCCATCCAATATGCTTCCTGGCAAACCACTTACCTGACATCAATCAGCGGTATACTAAAATCTACGTGTTTCCAAGAATCTGTAAGCAGAGATGTGACTCAAAGCACTGCAGGCACGCAGCCTTACCTGTGGACATGAAGAATGGAATGCGAAACTTCCCGCTGAGCACCCTGGCACGCAGATTCTGCAGCGTGCTCCCATCAAAGGGCAGAGCACCACAGACCAACACGTACAGCACCACGCCGAGACTCTGCGTCACACAAAGGGCAGTCAGCAACAAGCCGTGGTTCACAGCAATAAGCATTCTTTAAATGAAAAGATCAATAACAAAGAAAGAGCAAATCCTTGGAAAGGACCTTGTGACATCTCAGCCTTGGGCCAGCCTAGGTTCTCCTTTAAACTTCTGGCCTAACTCAAACTTCCTTCTGAGCCTTGAAGTGCACGGCTACACAAGCCAAGAGCCCAAGTATTTCTTTGGACACCCTTCTTTTTTTCCTTTTCTTGTTCTAAGTACTCAAGAAGCAAAGCCAAAAATGAAATCCGAGTCGAAAAGGTTCATCACATACCCAAATGTCAACCTTGGGCCCATCGTATTCCTTCCCCTCGAAGAGCTCCGGGGCAGCATAGGGAGGACTCCCACACCACGTTTTTAGCAGCTGGCCGGGTGTGAAGATGTTACTGAACCCAAAGTCTGAAAGAACAAAGAGAACGGCTTGGTGGAACATGATCCAGCACAACTGCTGTAAACAAATGGTATTTACATTATTTGCTGTGCCGAGTGAAGTCACACATAAGTCACATACAGGTCATATAAGTTATTCAGGCTGAGGGAGCTGGGCTCGTTCAGCCTGGATAAGAGAAGGTTGCAGGGTGACCTGATTGCAGCCTTTCAGTACCTAAAGGGAGCCTGCAAACAGGAGGGGAGCCAACTCTTTGGAAGGGTAGATAACAGCAGGACAAGTGAAATGGTTTGAAGTTGAGGGAGGGAAGATTGAGGTTGGATGTCAGGGAGAAGCTCTTTACTATGAGAGCGATGAGGTGCTGGAACAGCTGCCCAGAGAGGCTGTGATGCCCCGTCCATCCCTGGAGGTGTTCAAGGCCAGGTTGGATGGGGCCCTGGGCAGCCTGGGCTGCTGTGAAATGGGGAGGTTGGTGGTCCTGCATGCAGCAGGAGGTTGGAGATTCGTGATCCAATCCAAGCCATTCTATGATTCTATGACATACCCACTTCACATAGGATAAGTTGACCCTATTTACACAACCTGCTCCAAAACACCCTGAGTTGGGCCTGTTTCACATACTACAGCTATACTGCTTTTGCTTATGAGAACACAAAGATGCAAAAGGTTTGCTCTTCACTTTTCAAACATGATTTCCACACCGGAGTTGAGAAATTAAGTGATCAGACCAGCCAGGGATGCTGCAAGGTGAATGCTTTGGAAGGAGGCCTCCAGGTTATATTCAAGAGACCACACATACATCTAGGCACTAATTTCCAACCCTCAGCTCCTCTGATGACAAGTTTCACAACTCCATTAGGACCAGGGCAGTTGCCAGAGCAGAGTGCAGACAAAGGGAAAAAGAACTGCAAATCAAGTTATTTTCCAGAAAGCACTACATGGAACTGGAAACTTCAGTTCTGGTGGGCAGCTCTACCAACCAACTCAAGTCATTCACCCACAGCAAATAATAAATCCTGAAACAGAAATTAAAAGAAAGGTCTTAATCTTACAAGCAGTCAGCTGTAAGCTTATGTGGGCACTAAAGGCACTTTCTGCTAATTAACCTGCCACTCCTGGCACACAGCTGAGACTTGTGCTGGAGGAGCAAAGAAACGACCGTCTGCACTCAAGAGAGGTGTGCTTTTTCCCTATAAAAATAAGGAATCCTTTCTTTTCTTTTGGTCTCAGGTGAATAAAAGCAAATCCATGGTCAGAGAGGGGTTTCCATGTCCCATGGACAGGGCCCTAAAGCAGTTTCTATCAGGAGCTATACCACAGCTATTGCAGACTGCTTTGCCTGTTTTTTTTTCTGCTACAAGTGTGCCAGCAGGAGGGCGAGTGACACTAATGCATGTGGATGGGGACCCACAGCAACAAGGACACATTTCAAAGCGTTTCCCTTTGAGCAGCAGATCCTCATGGCAGAGAAATCCTGGAACAAAACAAGGCAAGCTGGAAATACTCTGCAAATTCAGACCAATCAAACCAAAACCCACCACAGCCAGAACTGATGGTACAGGTGCAGGAAGCAACAAAACGTTCATGAAGAGCTTCACGCTGTGTCTGATTTCATTGCTGTTCCTAACTGCAGCATCGCTGGAATAACGTGGAACTGACATGGCTCACCTGTCACCAGAACACAACATCCCTTTGTCCCCTCATTTCTTGAAATAAATATACACTCATCTTAAACATTCATCTCCATTTAGTCTGCTTGCTTCTCCTTACTGCCTTCTGCCCATGCTTCAGAAGATAAGGAGCTCATCATGCGTTCTTCAGCCACCAATGAAGGTTTGCCCTCCTAAACCACAGAGAACTGCGAGTCTGCCCTACAACATTTGATGTCACCCCGCTGAAAGGAATTCAGCCATCACCTTTTGGACAAAGAAACCTTCCCACCAGCACCTACAGCTTCACAGAGCAAACCCTCCGTGCAGGGTGCTCAGCACTCCTAGCTGGTAGGCAATAAATGGCTGCTTCGTGCTCCTGCTCCTGCCTGCAGCCTCCGTTTCCCTGCATGATTTTCCATGACCTAATTCCAGGTGACTACTTTCCTCTCCTTCAGAGAACTTCAGCAGAAACCAGCACAGCACCTCAGCACAGCTGGGTACAGCTGGCTGCAGCAGGGCACAGTTGACACGACTGCCAACTCCAAGCTACCAGGTTACAGCCAGCTTGTCCTCCCATCCTCACAGGGGGTGAAACTCTCACAAAGATGCTACTTGTGCTTGCAGAGACCCCCACAGAGCAGTGTGTTCCTTCTGAACCGTCTGGAGGACAGGCAACGTGGTGCAGACCTCTGCTCAGAACAGAGCACAGTGACTGCAAAGACACTGCAGTATCAAAACCAGGAGGTTTTGACTGGAGGAAATGGGATAATCTCTATTTCCAAAGCACAAGAAAAGACGACTTTAGGCAGACAAATTTGAGGGGCATAGCAGACAGCTGCACAATTGTCTTTTCCACCTCAGTAAGCTTTTGATTTACTGTCTCACTTTTACAGTGGGATTTTTAACAAGTGTCTGAGCTATGATCGCCAGAACAAGCAATAAAATCTGCAGCACTAAATTAATTTCCATCTCCTAGTGGCAAAGCATTGATAGTCAAGTTTATCTGTAAACTCGTGCAAGAACACACTGGGGTTTTGGTACTTCTCAATTCAGTGATATTTTGAACAAATTGTTCTGGTTTACTTTTATTCATCCTTTTCTGCAGTGAGTGGACTTCACTCCTCTTCTGTGCTGGGTTGAAATTAGCCCCCAGATTCACTTTTTTTCCACTGAAAGTGGGGAGGAGATGGTCAAGGAGCAGTTCTGCAGATGCCTCCTTTGGGAAGCAGGGATGCTGAAAGGTGCTGAAGCAGCAGCTCCTGGAAGCATCTGCTCCGGGATGGCAGAAAGGAAAGGTTCTGGTTGCAGGGAGCTGAGCTCACCCCTATGGGAGCTGTGGTCACGTCTGCTCCATGTGGAGCTTGGGGCTGGAAGCGTTCCTTTGGGAGCCACCAGTGTTCAATGAACTGCAGCCAAGTGAGGTGGAAATGCAGACCTAAAGCTCCCCCACCCCACCAAGGTAGGGGGGAGGATTTGGAAACATCAAAGCAGCAGCAAAAAAAAAAAAAAAAAAAGCAACAAAAAAGAGCAAAAAACAAAATCTCCCAAACCCCAAAGGAAACAGAGAGATTGAAATAAATGCTCTTACAAACAATGACAAGTCACCCCAGTCTAGAGACGCAGCAAATCCAAACACTGCGGAGCTGGGGAGCAGCCAGGTCCCTTTCCACAAACAGAGCAAAGGGAAAAGGGTGCTTTTGGGGGACAAACTCAAATCTCCTGGTGATGCAATGCAGGGAAATTACCTAAAAGCCATCTCTGCACTATAACACACAGGGTCCAGTCCCTCCCGTCACCCCAGAGCAGAGCCCAGGGAGCTGCTGCTGGGCTGTGCACGAGGACTTTTATCCTCTGAAGGCGAAGCAGCGAGCAGGCTCTTGCAAACGAATGCAAAGCAATGCATAGATCAGATTCCTGTCTGAAATCATATCCTAGGGAGGCCTGGGTATTTAGCAATAATCTCAACTCCTGGCTGAACTCTCTGACTGGGAGCACAAGGGAGCACAGTGCCAGCAGCTACTGACTCAGACTGCGAAGGTACACAGAAGCAAAGGCATCCATGGGAAAACGAGAACTGGGGTCACAGCGCTCGTATTGTACTGTTTATGGAAAAGCTGTACAGTTACAACCAATCAATCAAAAAAAAAAAAAAAGCCATGCTTCTAGTTACCACCAAGCAGAAGCAGCAGCATCTGCCTGCTTCTTTATTACAAGCTCAGCTCCTTAACTAACACTGAGTAAAAGTCACGCAGAGCTGCAAACGCAGGTGAAAAAGACCAACAGTGTTGTGCTAAGTAATCTGCATGGCAACCAGAAGGGTCTGAAAAATGCGAGCAGTTTGCCAAACAGAGCCCCCATCAGGCACGCTGGTTCAGCTGGTTGAAGCTACAGATATATCAAGTGTGTTATTGAAGAGGCCAGAGTTTGACAGCATTAACAGGCTTGGCAGCAAAAGCTTTGCTGATCCTCCACCCTGCAAAACAAGGTTCTGTACATGTCTGCAGTATTTATTCTGGAAGGTCGACAGTGAAAGCAATCACTTGCTATCGCTTCTTTTTTCATTTTTTGCTCTTGAAACAATGGAAGCTCTGGTGTCAAGCTGCAATTGATGAGTTATAGGGACAAAACTTAATACTCGGAAAATCCTATACCATAAATCAGCTTTTCCAAGCTACTATTCAAATCTGCTCCATCTTCTTGCCAAGAAAAACACTGCCACTACCAGGGTGGGAAATACCTTCTGGAGACCATTCTGGGAGCAGAGATTTGGAAAGAAAATAGTTTCCACCTTCCCCAGATAAATGCCTCCATGATTTTCAGGCACTCTCTGAACTTGGTGTGCTCACGTGGCCATTCCTTTACGAAATGCAGCTGCACTCCAGTTTCTTCCAGGGTTAGTTTTCAAGTTGTTTTTTACCTCTCCGGTTTGCAGAGAACTCCTCCTCCCATCCACACAGATGAGATTTTACCCCTTGGACACACGATGGCCTCAGATCACGAGTGTTTGCACACAGCAGATACTGTGCTGCTTACAGACAGACCCTGAGCAGACTTTCTGCCATACCCAAGACTTCTGTAGTAAGTTACAATCTTAGGCACTTCTGTTTTTTTAATTCATGTTACAAACCCTTGTAAAAGCTGACCAGCTCTCAGAGGAAGCCTGTTAAGACAGGGTGGGGGTAACAAAGTGCTTTCCAAAAACACTCTGATATGTGTTAGTCTCTAGTAGAATTAAACATAAGTATTGGCTGTTCCAGAGCAAAAGCCCACGAAATGAGATGACCAGGGCAGTACTAAATCCTCTTGTTTCAAGCAGTTACTACATAATCCCACAGAGCTCAATGAAGTCAGGTCTAGTTAGTACATCCTCACGTGCAAGAGGAACAGACCGGCAGGGTGCCAGGCCAGCGCACAAACTGCCCGAGCTGTGGCTCTCTGAAAGGACAGCTGTTAGCAAAAGAATCACAAAATGTGTTGGGTTGGAACGGGCTTCAAGAACATCCAGTTCCAGCCCCCTGCTATAGGAAGGGACGCCTTCCTCCAGACCAGGCTGCTCACAGCCCCCATCCAGCCTGGCTTTGAATGCTTCCATGGAGGGGAGATTCACAACCTTGCTAGGCAACCTGTCCACTGCCTCACCACCACCCTCATAGTAAAGAATTTCTTCCTAACACCTAGCCTAAATTGAAGACAATCTGAAAAAGAAGCCTCCAAACACCAGCAAAACACTGGGGGCAGACTGAAGGGGCCTGGTTTTCAGCTTCAGCTTCAGCTTCTGAAATGAACAACATTCCCAAGTCACCAGGGCTATTTTCTTACCCTGGCAAGACAGTGAAATTATTCCAAGATTGCTTTTTCCCCTTAGGCTTCTGTACCACTAATTTTGTTATACTTACTTTTCCATTCTTTCTCTCTCACCTGGCCTGACCTGCTTTGAAGAAATCCTAACCTGGCAACAGCTCTCAAAACAAGGTCAGTTTCTTTATTTGTCTTGGCCATTACCCGGTGTATTGAAACACTGCAGTATCTACAGGTGCATATTTGCCTATGAAGCCAAACCTGCTTTAAAAAAAAAAAAAATTATTTTGCAGTTCTTGAAGGGAGATATAAATCTTCTGGCTACAACCTGCCAGTTCCAGCTCTGGGCAGCAGGCCACAGAGAAATCCAAAGCTTCCTTTAGCTGCACTGCATTTCCTTCTTTCTGAATACCTGGAAGCAGCCAATGCCTACATTTATTAACTTCTGAAAGCAGCTGCTTTCCTCCCACACCGTAGTCTTAGCTCACCTGCTATTTTGATGTTAAGGTTAGCATCCAGAAGAAGATTTTCTGCTTTGAGATCTCTGTGGACTATGTTACGGCAGTGACAGAAGTTGACAGCAGCCACGATTTGCTTGAACTTTCTCCGAGCTTCCTTCTCCGCCATGCGCCCGTGGGCCACCAGGTGATCTGTGATGGACAAAGCAGAGAACAGAGCACTTACTGACACAGGGAGCTGGGAAACCACATGTTGGCTTTGTGAGAAGCCCAAGGTCTCAAAGTCTGCTTCTACACCAAAATAAAAACACAGCTTTTTCACTCTTTTCCTTCGCTTTCTCCGCAGTTCAGGCCTGCCCCACTCCAGCACTTTGAACACCCGCCCAGGGTCCTGCTGCTGGGGGGCACAGCACTCCACAAGGCAGCCTTGGCCAAGGCCCAGCCTCAATGCTGAGACACACGAGCACCTACTGCAAGTGCTACAGCTCGGGGCCAAAGTTGTTTCAGGAGCATCTTTGGGGATGCAATGAAGAAAGTTGTCCCTCATGCTTCAAAATACGCACAGAAATTCCCAATCTCTGGATATCTGGTGTAAAAATACATTTGGAATATTGAACACACTTTATTATGAAAATGGAGCTTACCTCTATTAAGAAAATCTGAATGCTCTCAAGAATTTCACTGAAAAATCTACCACCCGAAGGCAGTGTCTGTGGCCAGACAGGCTTCCTTCAGAAGCTATTATTGCAAACACGGACAGAAGAAGGCTCCAGTTGACCAGAGATCACAAAGGCAGGTATCCAACAGCAACAAGCCTTAAATCAATCCGCTTACAGCTGGAAAGCACCAGGCTTACAGAAACCACTAATCATTCTGCCCTGTAAGTCAGGGCAAACAGGACGGAGATGGGCAGTAAAACGTGGCAGAGAACAGAAGAGACAAAAGCGTGGTCCTGAGCATCACAGAACAGGAACACAGCTCTGCCAGGAAAAGGAATTGGCAATTAAGGAGTTGAAGGCAGCTCCACAAGGCGCCTTCCCTCGGTTCTGTCTGTGCCCACACACCACGTGGCATGCAGGAAGGTAACCTGGATGGGTTCCTGAGCCTGGGTGGCTCAGAAAGGAATCACTGGGGACACAGATACTTCTTGCACCACTTGAGCTCTGTCTCAAAAGAACCAAAAAAAAGGCAAGCAGGAAGATTTACACAATGTCCCAAAACCAGGCCACAGCCAGCAGCCCACTGTAATGATGCTCCAAGAGCAAAGTGAGGGCAGGACATAAGGAATGAATGCCCAGCCTCTCTCCTCACCCACTTCAAGAGGCCCTTCTGCTTAGGCTGACCCCAACACCTCTCAGCCAAAACCAGCTTGAAGGGATTTCACTTCACCCCATAAACTCTGCTCAAACTGGAGGGCTCAATTGGGATATTTGTTCTTGAAAATCATACAAATAAATCACTTCTGAAGGTTTCTCACCAGGTGGTTGTATTCTTCCCAGCCACCCATTAATTAAAATACCTGCGACATAATTGACTTGCAGTAAATACTAATTACTGAGACACATGAAAGCAGTTGTGCCTGCTTCTGACTGAAGAGCAGCCTACTTCTCTGTGCTTGTACTGCTGTTGTGCAACAGAGTGAAGCTGGCTTTCCAAAACCTGTCAGATTCATTTTACTCAGTGGATAAACTTATTCCATGAGCAAATGTGAATCAGGGTTGAGGAAAGGAGTCCACCACCAATGCCAGTGTGGCCCTTACCACCCTTCTAGGTAGCATCACTTGCTCTCATACAGTCCCACTGTATTTCACCAAGTCCTCTGCATGGTCCCACACTGTGTGCCCAGAAGAGCAATGACAGGGACAAGCACAGTTAAGAAAGGGACTGCTCCAACTCCAGCATCACTGCTGATTAATAGATAGCTCAGCCCTAAACAAGTCAAGGTCACATTTGTAATCCTCTCGAGTCTGGGAACACAGCCTGCTGATGCAGTAAACGCTCTTAAAACCAAGTGCAAAGTTCCGATCTCTCAACATCTCTGAAATCATTCAAAGACATTCTCCTACAGGCAAAAATCAAACCCAGCTACTGCAGCAGGAGCGCTTCTACAAGGCTCTCTGATGCGTATTTTTGCCCAGCAGAGGCTCAGACAAACTGAAAACAATCATGATGTATAGAAGTACACAGCTGGAGCTGCACTTCACATCCAGGAGAGGAAAACTGTTCCTATTTCAGCACAGAACCAGCAGAGCCAATGGGTTCCTGCACAGTGAGCTGGGAGGGTCTGGGCAGATCCTGGTTCTGGGCGCTGCCCTGGGCTCAGCCCTGCTGCCATCAGGTGCTACAGGCTCCCTGCCAGCTGCTCTGTCCACTTGGTCTGAAAACGCTGCATCCCCATTATCAGTGCTGCTTAGGCTGCAAAAAAGTCCTTTTAGGTTAGGCATGAAATTCCACATTTAACGAAGAAACCCGCAGCATGGGCCCGTCCCCAAGCTCCGCACGTAGGCGCAGCATTCAAAGCACGCTGACATTTCTGCACAAGCTCCAGAGGAAGGAGAGGAACAATGAAGCTACAGAATACTCTGCATACCACCAAGGGCAACTGTATGCCAAAATTAACCATTGCAAGCTTAGTCTGCACAAACCCCTCCTGCAAAGAGGGTGCAGCGGTGGCCGCGGGCTCAGCCAGAGTGCTGACCTCAGGCACACCAGAGCCAGGAGCTGCTGGCTCCTATGCACCAAATGCTTCTGCTACCGTGTCCTCCTGGAGCTGAAATGGTGCACGGAGTTGATCCTCTGAGTGTTTTCTGTAGAGGAAGCAACACATGATTTGATTTCACAGTTTTAAAAAACAAACCAGTTTTTCTCCAGATTTCTATGAAGTACCCGATGCTAGTCTCTGCATTGGAAAAACAAAACAAAACAAAACAGTGAAAGCCTATGGTAGAGAAAACAAAGCTTATGAGAAACCACTTGGTGACCTTGTGGTCTCAGCAGCAGACTGGCTGAGCAGCAAGGCCAGGGCTCACCTGTAGGCAGCGCATCCCCAGCACCCGCTGCTCCCCAGGGCAGTGCCCACTCCCACCAACCTCAGCCCTGTGCTGGGCAGTGGAGACCAGGGATGCCTTACAGCATTCATGCTAAGCAGCAAAAATCAGACAGGCTGTTCTATTTGACCTCAGAAAAAATAAAAAAAAGACACTTGAGAGACCAGGACAAAGAGCATCCTATGTTTAAATGGTGACGTTCATTTGTTCATGATGTCAAACCATCAACCCAGCAGCACGCAAATCACACATAGGGACAGAAATGACAGTTTAGATGTTGCTGCTTAAGTCCATGGTGAAAGCAGGAGCAAGTCTTCTCCCCAGTCCCCACACAGTGAGGTGCAAACAAAGTGAATTATCAGAATGCTTCCAGTAACAGATGAATCAAACACTTACGGCACTGTGTGGCTGCTAGAGGAGTTATCAGCCCTGCCACAGCCCTTGTACTGGAAATTCAGATAAAGGAGCTGTAAAGCTCTCAGGTGCTAGCTGGGGAGAGCCTGCAGGGCTCAGAATGACAAGGGACAAGAGAGGCAAGCATCCAGCACTGACTGCTGTGCTCACACAGCAGCCGCTGGGACAAAACTGCCACTCGTTCAGCTGAAAGTTCCACCCTGTGTTACTGCCTGTGGAATATTAGCAGCTGTAAGGCCCAGTTTAAGCCTTCAGTGGTCTTGTAAAGCATCAAAGGGAAACAACTTAGATTTGCTTCAAATGAACCTGAAGCTCACAGTGCTGCAATGACGTAACTCAGATCTATGAGGCACTCAGCTTTACTTTGAGCGTTCAACGCACAGAAAATCAAGGCCATTTCACAGACATTAAGAGAGAAGAATGAGATGAAGGACAAAGAACACACATGTTCAATACAGGGGACATATCCCATGCCCAGGAGGTGGCAGATAATCCAATGAAAACAGGCATTTTTCTCCCACGTACCCTTGACACTGGAGCACACGCTGCCATACTCTGTGAGGATGCGAGCTGATGCTGTTCTGATTTGTTGGCCATGCAGTGAGAGCTGAGCTCGAGGGCTCTTCAGGCTGCACAATGCCTCACCAGGCCCACCTACCCAATGACCTTGGCAGCCCACACTGCAGGGAGACTGGGCAACATGAGGATGTGATTCTTCAGTGCTAGAGATGCTGAAGACTGCAAGGCAACATTTCCAAAATGGGCTGCTGCTTCCTCCCAGTAAATTGCTTCCTCTCTTAGAGCAAAATCTTAATGGCTACTCAGGAAACTCTGATTACAGAAACCTGAGACTTTGGTTTTCCTCTCTCTGCTCTAATGCTTCAGGGTGCTGGGCCTCATGCAGGACCTGGAAATGCAAAAAGCCCAGCACGGCCTCACAGCCATGGGTTGGAAAAACACTACAGCTACTGCATCACTGGCAGTGCTATCTGCTCCCAGCTCTGAATGAGGATAAAATGCTGGGCAGTAAAATGGGAATTAGCCATTCTAATGAGCTGAATTTACTACAGCATAAAATGTTTCAGAAAGCAATCAGATTTT
This sequence comes from Lagopus leucura, assembly GCF_019238085.1. Lineage (NCBI taxonomy): Eukaryota > Metazoa > Chordata > Aves > Galliformes > Phasianidae > Lagopus > Lagopus leucura. The sequence goes on from NW_024962283.1 coordinate 5,107,199, forward strand.
TCACTTCAACTCATGCAGAAGGCTATTTCTGTAACCAGGAGAATTTGTTCCAAGTTTGCATATGAGCTTGCACATAGTTCTGGATTTTAAAAAAGGATGAATTGTCTCTGCCAAATTCAACAGAAGAGGGAGAAAAAGTCAAAAGGAATTCATACTTTCCTGCAATGATCTGCATACAAGTGAAGTCTCATAACCACTGGCAGCATCTGATACACATTCAGATGATTGTGCTGCAATTATGGCTTGCTGCACAACATCAGATGAGTTTCACAAGCCCTCAGAGCTGCTGAGCGTCCAGCACCATGATTAATGTTTGAGTAAACAACTGGGAGACTCAGCTGGGTGACAGCAAGGTTTCACCACACCACCCGTGCCCTGCAAACTGCAGCCACGACTGCCTCTTCCCTCAGCTGTCACCTTCCAAAGGAGGAGGAAGGTGAAGGATGTGGGCCATGTTGAGGAGAAAGTATGGCTGCCATCTAACAATGGTCCTGAAGAATGGTTAGGAGACCGTACCCACCAGAAATCAGCACTTCCCAGCTAAAATTGCCCTATTTTTAATCATTTGGGGGTTCTTTTGTCTCACCAAGGGGTTCATCACAGAACAGCTTCTGCGGTCAAGACATCTCAGGCAAAACCTTGTTAGCAGGTAATGGAGTTTAAAATGAATGTAGCTAATGTATGCTAAGATAACATTCAGTATCTTTTATATATATATATATTCATGCTTTTGAGAATGAAATACTACAGAACTGCAGGAGCCTATTTGTCTTTGGATGCTATTAACACATGCCAGCATTTGACCTACAGTCAACAAATTCCAGATGACCTGCTGGGAAGCAAAGCCCTCAGCATCCTATGCAACTGGTCCCTGCTACAACGTATTTAATTTAACCACAGAATAAAAGAGGAGCAGCACCACCTGTCAACAAAACCCAAAGAAGCAGCAGAGGCTGTGGAAGATATTTTTCCATTAAGTTGGTATCATTTATTTTTTTTACCCCTTTTGTCAATGGAAAGTTCTCAGGCTGAAGGGCATCTCTCAACTGAAACAAGAGAGCATGGCAGCTATTTTCAGTTTACTGTACTTAAATGAGTGCATTATCTGATTAAAGAATGCAATAAATGTACTTACCAAATATTTCCCCTCCGCTAGCATACTCTGTCACTAGATAAATCATCCTCTCTGTCTCCATAACCTGGACATAAGGACAAAAAAGCCACAGATAAAGGAGACTGCTCATGCAAAAAGAAGCACGATAGAAAATGTGCATTCCTTGTATAACACGTGCCCAGAAAACAGGGTGGTTTTTGTTTCTTTCTTTTTTTTTAATATTGCATATTTTTGTTTCCAGAGCAACAAAATCTTCATGACTATTATTATTATAGCCCCTCTCTCCTTTTTTTACCTTCTAAGTCCTACACTTTCAACAAAACATGGTTTTAAACTCAGATTTCTGATAAAATAACAATGAAAGGCTCTGAATTCCCAAATCCAGGTTTTAGTAACTTTTATTTAGGATTCTGGGGCAAGAAAAAAGCATGAAATAATCAATCTACAAAGAGATATTCCCTAAGTATCTTAAAGTGCCATAATTCTGCAGTGTTTGCTGAAGGCCCCTCAATTTTGGCTATTTGGCAAAAAAAGCTAAACATTAACCTCTCTCACTTCTACTCATTTTAACTCTTTGGAGTCCAAATAATGGCTTACATCCACCAGGCACAGATCAGAAGTAGACTGGTCTCGAACAGACAAGGGTTTGATTCTAAGAAATGGCAAAATCATCACTGAGGATTTAACTTCTCCCTTAGAATGATACACGAGCATCCCATGACAAGGAAATAACCCCTGACTATTTCCCCAGAATTTCAAGTTTCCACATGTCATTGCTTGCCATCAGAGAAGAGAAGCCACAAACAGCAAGTTACTCAACTTAATTAGCCTCTTGCACTGTAATACTTTCCCAAGATAAAGGGCCCTGGACAACGTGTGTGCTTCCCCAAAGAGGAGCTGACTTCCCAGCCAGAGCTGGATGGAAGCTCCCTCCCTTTCCAATTCAGGCTGTGGCTGTGAGCAGATGGCAGGTGGTCCTGCACGAGCCTGGCAGGCAGCAGTCAGCTCTGGGGACTGATAAGGAGCCATTTCCCTACAGCTTCCCAGAAATCAGATTGCAGGCAACAGAAGAGAATTTGAACAGAGCTCTCAAACACTCTTTAGCTGTAAATAATTGTGTGAGGTCTTGAATCAGAAAGATTCAGAGAGGGGATATTTCAGCAATCCATCAGTTTCCAGAATAGCACTGAGCATTTCACCAAGGTGTTGGTCCCTCTTACTTCCTTCCTCCCGTCAGTCAGCTCACTTCTGGCCTGCTGCAACTTCCCTGCTGTTCTGTTTGACCGTGCTGAATACGTGCGTGAAAAGCAGCACACGTGGGTTTTGTCTCTGGCAATTCTGTTTGCAGAGTAAAAACGCCAAAGAAGCAAAAAGTCCGCAAACATGGGACAAAAGCAGGTGTGCCACTGCTATTGATCACCTTCCAGGAAAGCACAGAACAGATCAGCAAGTCCACAAACCACCGGGGAACTGTGCACAGAGGGAGAGGAGAGCAACATGCTCTCAGTCCTGCCAAAGGATGAGAATTACTCTCTCCCTTCAGCTGAGAAGGGTAGCCCACATCCGGCTTCAACTGGGAAGCTGAAAAGCAGACAATAGCCATAAAGTAATGGCAAAGGGCCAGCCCCCAGCGGAAGTGTGATCTCCCAGAAAAGAGAAGGGTTAGCCACACTTTTTGCCTGTCCCCTTCTCACTGAAGTACTTTGAGACCTTGAAAACATGAAGACTGTCCCAGTACTTCACCTAGGAGAAAGAGGGACAAACCTATGGAACACTGTACAATGTAAAGCTCTAGTGAAGAGGGAGGGAAAGCTCACTGCAGAGTGTTCCTACCTGATATAACCTGATGATATGTGGATGGCAGAGCATCTTCATGATCTGAACTTCTCTAAATATCTTCTTCAGATTCTCTTCATCCAGCTGTGTCTTATCAATTATCTTTATAGCAACCTAGCAGAAGGGGAAAAGTTAAAAAAAGAGGTTAATTACCCAATGCGTGGAAGAACATTTAAAACAAATACTGCACGTAAGACTACGCCGTACTAAACACAGTACTTTGTAGCCCATGCCTCGGAGAGCCTGGGAGCTCTGCACAGCCTCACCTGCAGTAAGCTCCAGGGGCTCTGAACACAGAGATGGGGGCAATGAGGGAAAGGGAAAGGCAGCAGGGCAGTGAGCTCTGGAGTTACCCACACCATGGCTGCAGTGGAATGGACGCATGTTAGCAGTGAGGGGATGCCAGGCTGCTAACAAGCCTTGCACACCCTGTGAGCTGCAGACACTACAGTTGCACTGCTGCTTGTAAACCAAACTTCAGCCACCAACAAACCTCAGTGCAAGACAGAAGCTACATTATATGTTAGTTCAGCTCAAGATTTGTGTGTTGAATTAACATCCACCAGCAAGTTGTTCTGCTTAGACACAGCACTTTCCCTGAGAAAACAGCCACTTTTACACGAGTTCTCCTGGTTGCTTTCCTGGCGTGTGATTTGCAGGACTTTTGTTGCAAGAAGACTGCAGAATCACATAAAGCTCAGGGGAAGGGCATTGAAAGCAGCACTGCGGGCACAAGTGCTGATGATGCAGAATCAGAAAGATGTGACACAGGAGCTCCAAGCCCAGTTATGTAAATGCAAGCTTGCAGCAGACTCCAGCATTCACTAGGGACGGGATGAGTGCTTTGCACAGAGGCCAGCTGCAGGCTCTTTCTGCCTTTATTCCACCAGCAGGCACCACCACCACGTCCTGGTCCTGCAGGCATTAGCACACAGCACATCATTCGTGCTGCAGGGAGCGAAGGCGTCCAACCGACTCGCAGTTGTGGCAGCACAGAAACAACACCTATAGAAACAAGACGCTCTGAGATACCAGGAAAGCGTTATTTGCCTTGCAACCAGACGCTTGCCCCAAGGATGAGAGGTTTTTCAAAGGCACTACCATAAAGGATGAACATCTTAAAAGAGAACGGTTCGGGCTATTGGCCCTCCTCAACAGGACCACCACCTGCACACCGTCTGCCACAGGAACTGTGTCATCACTGCCCCAGCAGGCTGGGGTTCGGCACTCCTCAGCACGGTAAATTCAAGCAGTACTCCTGAAATCACCACTTCTTCCTCTGTCCAGTCCTTTGCAATACATACAGCAATCTGATCTAGCTGTAGATGTCTCTACTCACTGCAGGGGAGGTGGACTAGGTGGCCTTCATAGGTCCCTTCCAACTCAAACAACTCTATGGTTATCTCGAAAAATCAATTACCTTTGAAGTCAGTCATGATTAAAAGCTTACAGAAGTCCCATTTTCTCCCTCAAAGAAGATATTGCGGGTGGAAGGCAGGCCTTAACACCAAATCAGCCTGCAGAAACTGCACCACGTGTGACTGGACCGCATCCAAGCTCCAAACTAACAGCCCTGACCTTCACACCCAGCACAGGTGTTGGCAGCAGGGGAAGCCCGAGTGCACGGGGCCAAGCACAGGGCCCTGCGGCTGCAGATCGGGCATGGGAGCTCTGTGGGGCTTAGGAGCACTCTGCAGGGCTCCCTGCCAGCCCCAGTGAGGAAAGCAGACATGGACAGCAGCAAGTTGGTCTGGGTTCTGGTGGCATTCCTCCTCCGGTACCAAACCCCAAGAATGGTGCCAAACGATGCTCCAAGAGGCATGGCATATTTGGTGGAGGGAAGGGAGAAACAATACTATCTTGAAGATCTTTAAAGGAATGATCTGAAGCAAATGAAAATTCAGCTATGTATTTGATGAGAAAATCCGTGCCTGAAGAATAGCCGCCCTGCACGTGAGCAAAACCCTGAAGAGGCACTATGTACAACAAGCTGCTGGCTTTTTTTCTTTCATTTGAAGCACTTAGAGCAGAGGAATCATTCCAGACGTCCAAGTCACCGAGCGTGCTTACTACAGCAAGAACAGAAGCTGTAAAGCAGCCAGGGCTGGCACTCGGCATCAGGAGTAGCTGGCAGCAGCAGGGCTGGAGCCAAGGCACAAGGTGAAGCAGCACAAGCAGCCCCTGCACGCCGCTGCCAGGCACTAACGGGTGGTGATTAACAGGGTGACAAGTTGCTGCCGCGTCCCGGGCTGGCAACATCCTCCATGGCCCAGCAGACATGCAGCAGTGTGCAGCTGTGAGCTGTGCTGCTGGAGGTGCACGCCGCCAGGCTCCAAGGACAGCGCTCAGGGGTCGACTGGAAAACTTCAGAGAGTCAGAAGAGGTTTGGGAATGCTCGCATGCCTCTGCCCAAGGACTTGCTTCTTATGAACAAGCTTTTGTAAAGCTTAAACCAATGATGTTTAAAAAAAAAAATCGGTGAGAAGCTTCCTGCAAGAGTGAAGGCAAGATGTCTACCCAGAGACATGAGTCATTTCCAGGCACAAATATTTAAATGAGAATCCACAGGTCTGGAGCACTCCTAAGCTCCTTACTTATTTCACAGCTGTATATTTGCTCAAAGGAAATCTCATTTCCCAGCTTAATTATCTGAGCTGAGCTGACACTTGTGGCCAAGTTCAAGGTAGGCAGAGCATGCGAAGGGATGTAACTTGGACAGTGAGCCCAAGTGGAACAGAATGGAATTTCCTTGCCCCTCTCTGATAGCGCAGGGCAGTGCTGCCATCACATACACCTGTGTAGGGAGGAACACGAAGGCACTGCCATCTTAGAGACCTGCTACTTCCCCATCAGATGCGTAGCCCTTGAGTAAACCTGGGTCTGTCCTCTAAGGTGAGAAAGAGGAGAGGCCTGGCACTTCTGAAGGATTTTCTTCCAAACGTATTTATTGAATTTAAATGCCTCCAGCGACAGAGATAACATAAAAGGTAAAAGTCTCCTGGAAAAGCCTGGGGAAAGCACCTCGTGCTCCAGTTTCAGGAAATTCAAGGCTTCCTCACCAGGCGCGGGTGGAAGTAGGAAATCCCCTCGGTGCTCCTTGCAGAGGGACCGTGCAGGGAGTGCCAGGGCTGGGGGCTGGTGGAAGAACTGTGTGGAGTTTGTGTCAGATGCTTGGACGCCTTTTTTCCAGAGTGAAGGAGTGCTTAAACAAAACAAAACAGTCTGAGTTGGTTTCTCCTCTCCTGCATTTCCCAGCTGGCTATTATCCTCCCTCCCTCGAAAGATGACTTGGCTGATGTGAGCCCTCCTTTTTGTTGAAATCCCAAGATGACTCCATCAGAAGATCAGCAGTGCACAAAGGATGAGGTTCAATCACTCATCTGGATGTAAACACCTGCCCACACTCCAACCAACCCCGCAGGTTATCCAGCCCTGGAATCAGGGCCACAAGTCCTGCGCCCTTACACAGCACAGGCACTTCTTAGGAGCTGCATAATAATAGTGCCCAAGCAGGTGTTTAACTATTTTCTCCATAAAACATGGCTTGGGATTCCTTCCAGTACTTGAAGGGAGCATATAAACAGGAGGGGGAATGGCTGTTTACAAGGGTGGGTAGTGATAGGACAAGGGGAATGGTTTTAAACTGAGACAGGGGAGGTTTAGGTTGGATATCAGGAGGAAGTTTTTCCCCCAGAGGGTGGTGAGGCACTGGCACAGGTTGCCGAAGGAGGCTGTGGATGCCCCATCCCTGCAGGCATTCAAGGCCAGGCTGGATGTGGCTCTGGGCAGCCTGGGCTGCTGGTTGGCGACCTGCACACAGCAGGGGGTTGGGACTGGATGAGCACTGTGCTCCTTTGCAACCCAGGCCATTCAGTGATTCTAGGATTCCTGATCCTTTTGCTAATGCTTTCTTACCAGTCTTCTAATGGCACTGTTTAGGAGCAGATGGATCACGGCAGGCACCAGCACCCTCCACGTCCATTAAGCACAGCACACTCAGCGGGGTCACTGTCCCACTGGGACGGGAGAAATGCTGCTGGGGTCAGTGCTCTGGGCTTGGCAGAGGGCTGCAATGCACCTCGAGGAGGACGACAGCCCATTGCTCATGCCAAGCAGTGTCCGAAGGAGCCAGGTGGCTGCTTCACCCCTCTCCTCCCCTCTGCCAGGCGTCACTGCTACCAGCTAAGACCCAGACAAATGTTCCCATCACTCACAAGACAATTCCCATCAATCACCGCCCTCGTTGGCAGCTTCAGCAACAAGCAGATCCGTGTCAGTGACGCACGGCAGGCTGGCTGCTGGGGATGAGCCTGCCGTGGGATGCAGGGCTGAAGGCAGGGCCCTGACAGTGCCCACAGCTGCTGCAGCCACAAGCACACCTCTCACCACTCAGAACCAAGGGAGAAGCGCTGGCAGATGGGTTTCCTGCTACAGTCAAGGGGAACGCTGACATTTATGGCGCTATGGCTCTGCAAAAGGAACAAATCTCTTGAAGCACCGAGACTCAACCCAATTAAGGGCACTCCCTCATCCCTACAAATTCCACATAAAAATACAGAGAGGAAAGAGCAAGGCTAAACATCATTAAATAAAGCACAAGTTAAGCTACGATTAAAAGTGGAAGAAAACCATAATCTAATTTCTTAAACAGTGAAATGCTCTTTAAAAAGTAGTCTGAAAAATTAACTGTTCTTTTATCAAAAGTTAATGAAGCTTATGGGCAGCAGGATACATGCCAGCTCTGGGGCATGCATGCTGCTACCAATTAACAAAATGTTCCCTCCACTTCTAAACATTTCATTTTCTTCCTTCTCACAGCCAACTAACACTCCAGGAGTTCGAGGGACAAATTGTTACTTGGAAGAAAAGGTAAGTTCCTAAAAACAACAATCCATAAAGAAAAGGTGAGGCCTTCAAGCTGATGACTGTGAGGCTGCGCCTCTGGGACAGAGGGTTTGGCCATGGCATCTCCACGCTTCTCCTTGCCTGCTGTGCTCCAGCTGAACACTGCTCCGTGTTTTCCTGATTCTGAAGCTGTGTGTGGTGGGGGCCAGCCAACCTGCTCTTAACAGGAGACTGCAGTAAGGAAGTGGGTTTTAAAAGCAGCCGTGTGTACAAAATAAACATGTCAGTCTCAGAGAGATCTGAAAACTAGCAAAACTCCAAGTGAAAAAGCCTCCCAGCCTGAGCCCTGAGCTGACTTCATTATGCCCAAAGCCCCAGGCAGCCCAGAAGCTTGGTGACTGATCCAGTCAGAGTGCCCATCATCTGGTTAGCCCACCACAATCCCTGGGTTGGGAAGAGAGCTAAAGGATTGTGCCAAGGGCCAGAGCAGAAGTCTTGGTGCAGAAAATAATACCCACTTGTAGGAATTCAAACTTACCCAGACATCCTGTTTATCAGCTAATGTGGCTCATATTCATGCACACTTCCTTGAATCACTGCTGCCCTGCCAACAAGGAGAACAAATCCCTGCTAGCAGGGGCGGATGGAGCAGGAGGCACCTGGGTGCCGAATGCCTCTGTGTCCCCACTTTTTCTTACATCTCAAACTCAAAAAGAATTTGGCATGTACCAGAATGGGTCTGCCTGTAAATTCCACCTTGCTCTGAAGTTAAGCCACGAGGAGCAGCTCACAGCACTGCACATGCACGGAAGGGAGCAACCACTCTGCCTACAGTTGGGCTCACGCTGGCAGCCTGCAGGACAGGCACTGGAATGGCAACCAGTCCTGGCTGCCCTCCCTAAGCTGGCTGATTTTCCCTCGGCCTCACTGGGAAGAGCCAGGCCTGCGCCCAGCAGCCTGCTGATTGAAGTGCTTGAGCAGAGCCCTGCAAAGCAGTCACACACACAGCCAGCCGGGGAGACCAAGCACCACTGAGAATGAACATCAAACTTCTCAGAAGGTCAAAGAGAGAAGAAAAAAGACAGGAAATACTAGCCTGCCTTCAGTGGAAAGAAGCCATAAGAAGAGATCATTCCTCCTTCTTTCAGGTACCGAGCGAAGAAACAGCTAAAGACACTGTCCTGGGCTAACATCCAGCACTTCTTACCTCTCAGCAACTTCTATCTAGTTATAACTGATTAAAGTCTCCTGCTTGGATGATATTCCACAAAGAAACCACTTTCATTATTTCAGCTCAGTCGTTGCTATAGTGGCACAAGTTAAAAATCAGAAGAAAACCATGCACCTTTCAGACTGTGAGCATGTGATGGATCTAACCAGTTACAAAATAATAGTGCCAGTAAGTGTTAGCTTAAGTCAGCAATCGATCTCCTCAACGTAACAGGAGCCAACAGATGGCACTGACAAATTGACTGCACTGGAAAAAAAAATAAAGCATGTTTAGGAAAAACAGAGTTGTTCAGAGAAGTCCCTCTGCTTCAAAATCCTCCTGGAAAACCCTCCATGAGCATTCACAGATGTATTCTGCTATAGATGAACGTGTCCACAGAGCTCGGCTCCTCCATCACCCACAGCACAACGCAACCAATGCAAAGTGGGCATCCACACTGGTCTGGGGGGACTAGCCAATAAGAAGCTGCAATAAGGCCAGATTAAGTGCAAAAAAAGAGGCAGAAAAAGTGTAAAAAAGAAAAAAAAAAAAGTGTGATAGGTGAGGAACTGGAGGCAAGCACTGCTTAGAGAAGGACATGCAGAGGTCAGAACAAAGCCAACTCACTTCAGCATCCTACATGGCTAGACAACAGCATGCTTGTCACCAAACCAGAAAAACCTCCCTTGACAAGCTAGTGGCCAGGAGAGCTACCTACACCTCAGAATTAAGTAACCATCAGGATGAACCTAACCAGAAGTGATGCTGCAGATAAAACTAGGCCATTCTGCAGCAAAACCGGAGACTTTTGGAGGTGGCATAAATGCAAACATTGGCAACGACTGAAAGCAGGAAACTGTGGACCAAAATGCGTCTAGCAAAGCTGCATTTGCTCAGGAAGGAAGTTATCACCTCATCCACATCCCTCTTCAGAATCAATGCAGTGACTTGTACCTTGCACAAGGTGAAGAATACACTGATGGTGTTTGGAGAAAAGTCAATATGCCCAAATCCTCTTGGTCTGCTGCAGTGTTAATACTCCACTTGTGTGTATGCTGTACTCTGCTATGACCTTTCTTCATCCCCAGGGGAACAGGACTGGAATTTCAATGACAGAGGCAGAAAAACAACGCTCACATCCACAGCCCAGTGTATCAGCTAACCCCCGTTACAGAAACCTCATCATTTCAGTGACATACAGCAGCCTACACGCTGTTTGAATTATCACAGCTAGAGGAAACTCATCCACAACACCCTCTAGGAGCCCAGCCTTTACCACACTGACGGCCCAAGCACCAATTCCTCCCTGCCCAGCTTATCACTGACTTTATGCCAGCAGCTGCAGCTCCTCTTTTCAAAAAGAAGCTATCGAATGCATACAGCAGTTGCACATCTGAACGCGCTGCTTCACAGCATGAACTTCAGTGCCAAACAGTGACTTAATCCCAAATGCAAATCCTTACTTTTCTTTTTCTCCCTGTCCTGAAAAATAAAAAAGATGACAGGTATGCTCCTGCAGTCCCACTAAGTTAGAAATAATGTTCTGCAAGGAACAAGCCAGGTTGATTGCCTTGCTAGAGCTGGCTTCCAGTAATTGTATTCTCCTTCACTTGTCACTGTTTCCTTGCATCATAGATCAGCAACAGCGCAGTTCTGAAGAGCTGTTCTTAATTACTTCATCACTTTGGGTAACAGCAGGAAACAGACTCCAAGTTACCTTCACTGCCTGCTGAGCAGCTCATACCAACTGCATCCAGGCCTGTGGAGCAGCACGATGAATGGTAAGATCCCAGAGAGAGACAAGGAAAACATAACTGGAGATGATAATTAGATGAAAGAACCATTTCAGTACGTGAAGAAACTCTTCTAGCAAGTCAGAAGTTCTGTAGCTGGAAATGCTTCAGTTTGCGACACAGATGCACCAGAAAACATCACCTCAAACAGAAGATGCAAGGCTTGGGAAGAGCAAGAACTGCACCAGCCAGCTTCCACATTTCAGAGGATTATTATACCACGTTGCATTGGTAGGTAGGTCTGAAAACCTGAATGCCAACGTGATTTAGCTGAACTTCACAGCCCAGCTACAAAGGCAGATACCTACGGACCAACACCATGTAAGCCTAAGCCCGAGGCAGCAAAGGTTAGCAGGAGCTAACGAAAGTGCTCTGCCCACCCCTGCTGTCCCCAGGCCAGCTCTTCCTTGCCTTCCTTACAGCTCATTTCTGCCTCATCACAGCTCACCTGATGAGAAGCCTTCCACTGTAGAAATTGAGATCTCCCCAACCAGAGCATACTTTAATCAGTTCACAGAGATTAAGTTGCAAATTAGGCCACTATCTGGTCAAATCTAACCCATGCTGCAGGTGCAAAACACATCAGACAGATGATTAATGGGAAAGCAGCTTTTGCTCATAACATTAGCAGTGGCCCTCCATTAATTACAGCGGGATCTACTGAGGCAGCCAAGTACAATGTGGGTTTGCTGGAGCAAAAGGAAGGAGCATTCAGACATGCATCCTGCCCTGGTTCAGCCTGTGATCTGCTGACAATCTGCAGAGCTACTTCTGTGGGTTCTATGCAAATTAAAAGCAATCGCACCACTTAATGCACAAAGATTGCACTTGTTAATTAAAACCAGTATTTGAATGAGCTTGGTTTAGCTAGCGCAAAACCTAATGGTGGCACATTTCAATCTATCTAAGCTGGTTAACTCGTCAAATGCAAGGTGAAAAAGCAGATCCTGGTTGAGTAAGCACGAGCTGCTCTGCAAACAGTGTTTGAGTGCTATTGCTGCAGCCAGCAACAGCAACACAGCAATTCAGGGAGGCCCATGTCTGCATGGAGAGGAGCTGAAAACTGAACCCAGCTCTGGGAGGAAGCTTGCCCATCTTGGTCCCCTCTCCATAGAGGTCATCCTTTTATTTCAGGGCACTACATTCAGTTCTTTCAGCACTCCTCCATAAAGGAATGAAAACAGTTAAACTTCTGACACAGTCCAGATAAGCAAGGCTGGGCCACGTCCGTGCAGCACTGGCTGTCAGGACACAGCACTAACCTTGCTTAAATCAAGGAGAAGGGAGGAAAGGCCTGGGAAAATCAGATGACAACACAGGATGTTCTCATCTTTTATCTGCTGTGTTTCCCACACATGGAGAGAAGCGCACATCAACTGCACGTAGGAGGGAAACAAAAAACAGTTGCACACATTCAGCTCTGCACCTCAGCAGCAATGGAAAAAGCTGAGGAGGAGAGGTGGGAGGGGGAGAGCAGCAGGGACGTCACGGGTTGGGGATCCTGCAGGAGGGCAGGTTGCCTGGAGACAGAGCCAGCAGGAGCAGGAGGGAAGGCCAATGCTGGAAGAAGAGCTGCCTGGCACCAGCAGGGCTCAGCAGAAAGGCATCAGTCTTCAGCTCTGCAGCCAAAGGCTGCTTGAGGTGCAGCCAGAAGACTGCATCTGTTGTGAAGATTTTAGCAATCTCAAATGTCCAGTGGGTGTTCCTTCATTTCTAACAGCCTTAAGAAATGCCGATGCTGCACTACAGCTCAGAACTGGATGGGCCTCAGCACTGCTAGGAAATGCCCAGCTGCAACCAGGTGAGACCAAAAGCACTGCAGCTTGCTTTGGAGGGCACTGACGCACCAGGTTCTCCACTGCTATTTTAATTGCAGAGGCAGCACGGGGAGGAGACTACAGTGAATTCATTTATAGTACCAGTGACGTGTGTAAGCCTCCCCAGTGACATCCAATACCATCCAGCAGGCTGGAACAATCTCAGGAGAATTAGACAGGTTCTGAGTACATCAAATAGTGTGCTGCTGAAAGCCAGGCCCTCCATGACTTGCAGGAATCACAGCCAGAATCATCCCATCCCAACTGGTGCCGAATGCTGGGACAGCACAGGAGCGCTCAGACACAGCCAGCTGGCCAGCCTCAAGGTTGCACTGCAACATAAACATTCAACAAAAACAAGACACTGAGTTTCCCAACACCTAACTCCCATTTGTCTGCAGCATCCCAGGTGGTTTTAGTAGAAACTGACTGACTGCCATTCAGACATTCGATTTGTAACAGCTTTTGAGATTGCCATTTTAAAAATGAGAAGTGGCTGCTCAAGAGCCAATACTGCTAAAAATAAAAGGGGCTGCTGGGTCCAATTTTATTAATACACATCACGCTGAAGAATGAGCATCTTGCAAAAGCAGGAGTGCAAACTGTCTTTGCAACAAACATATCTCTGCTTTGCCCAGAACCAAACAGTGGTGTGGAGCTGCTGCAGCCAACACAGCCGGCTCGGGTCAGAGCCCAGACCTGCTTCCAAGGTCCCCAGCACTGTAATTATCGTGTTTCTTGTATTGCTAATGCTCCTGCCTGCAGTCAGCAGAGCTGGAGGAAATCATACAAGACTGTTACTCACTGACACTACATTAGAGCAAAACCCTGGGCTCTCAGAGTTGCTTAGCAGCACAGTTTTGGAAATGTAGTCGCATGCAGGAAGAAATCTGTCACAGCAGGCTTCATATCAAGAATGCCGGGCAGCAGCAGCCACCGGTCACCCGCTGGGGAACTAAGCCATGCTTGCTGCAGTGCTGAGACTTGTTGGAGAGAAGGTGGAGAAGGACAGGGCATGCTGCCTCCTCCCACACTTCTAGAACATCTCAAATTCTAACACGAAGCCTTCACTTCTGAGCGCTGGAAGCTGTGAGAATATTGGAGCAGGCAGGTTTTACTTGTTTACTGAAAGGTACCCTGGATTTGTCGTTTTGCTTTAACTCTGATGACTTGAGAGCAAACAAGGAAAAGTGGTACGTTCCAGGTTCACGGCTGAAAGCGTAACTCACACCTGAGTCCAAGTGAATTGGTTTCTTAAAAACCAAAAGCAGAAAAAATAAAGAAATTGAGTTGATGAAATGCTCAGAAAAACGCTGTACACTTGTTTGTGAACATTTTTAAGCAGCACTTACATTGCTACCATCTCTACTAGGGTCCAGAGGTCACCAGTAGGACAACAGCATGCCTCAGCCCGGCATACACACTGCCAGCACTGCCCCACAGCAGCTGGTTTTGATCAACATGCATGCACCAGGAGTGGTTCTGGTTTGCCTGAGCAGTTCTCTATGTTCTGTCACTGGTGTGCCTTAAGCTGCCAGGGGGAAAAGCAGCTGGCCCAGCACCAGGACGTGCCTCTGCACAGGTACCAATGCTTGTCCTGAAGGGATGGAGCAGTGGATTTGTAGGAGACACGAAGCACTGGTGCCTTGTCTCTCCTCGTGCACACTGTGATGGACTAAGCCTGCAAGTGCTAGGTAGGGTTTTTTCCTTTCTTTTTCATAACAACAAAGTGAATCTACTTGGATATTCAAACTAAGCCAAGAGCAATAGTTAGAAAAGGGAATTATGGCATGATAACGCTGCAGCTTAAAGACTGCCAAACAGTAGAAATTTGTGCAAAACACTGAATTCTGAGCACTCCTTGCAGTCCCCAGCTAGATCTGCTCCCAGGGACCTCAGCAGAACTCACGGGTGTGCTAAGAGAGCTGCACCAAGAGCACAGCAGGGACACGGTGAGGGACTGGACCCTGGCAATTGTCTTTGTCCACCAAACGCAGATGTCTCCATGTCGCTACCTACAGCGTTCGCTACACAACCAGAAATACTTATATATCTGGTTTTGTAGAAACCACACCCAATAAACCAAGTCACGATGCAGCTGTTAACCATCAGCTCCTTAAGGTTTTGCACGTGGTCATTAGAAGGTAAGCATTTCAGATGAACAAAGCATGAATCAACAGCCTGCTGTGAACAGAGCACCAAGCGTGTGCTGGGAGGCCACAGAACAGGGCTGTGAGCAGGGCAGGAGACCCTGCAAGGTGCTCCCATCTTTTGCTGGTTCCCTATGAGCAAATAAATGCTTCTCCCCAGCCGGCAAGTTTAGGATAGCAATCAGAAGGTGATACTCTTGCATCTGTGATTAAGGGTGCCAAATGCATTGCTGTCACTGGATCACAAGTGCGCTTAGCAGGGAGGGACCAGGATTTTGACAGGAAAGTGAAGGATGAAGCAGAGGACATGCCAGATCTAGATGATGTATTCAGAAATTTTTAGAGACTGCATTTCCAGCAGCAGCCTTTATGCAGTTTGCTGTGATTAGCTGGCAGTTTCTATGGGAACAAATAAGCAGTGGCCCCGTCACAAAATGTAAACCACACTCTCTTACTGCTTAGCATCAAACCCGCCCTCTATCAGCACATCCCGAGATGCCAGGCCCAGAACAATGATGTTTTCAGTACACACGTGCACTGCCCTCAGCATTTATGATGAAAACCCCCCGCTCCGCGAGGCGCTGTGCGAGCCACCAGGACTCATCTGCTCCCAGCAGCAGCCAACTCATTCAATAGTGGCTTTAATTCAGGCAGCTTCTCCCACCCATATAAATGCTCCCTCTGGGAGCAGTCCTTTTCTATGTGAAAAATGTTGGCAATAGCCAGGGGAAGAGCCAGAACTTCTGAATCCTGAGTGCTATATCATCGCTGAGCCAGTTTCCACCAGCCTCGAGAAGGTGCCTGCTCTGCAGAAGGCACAGCGACCCGAGGACAAGCAGCACTTGAAGGCCAAGCAGTCCATCACCCACGAGCCAGTCCTCACCTCAGCATTTTCTCCAGACCACTCGTCCTCTTCCCACCCAAATCACCCCAAACACCGACTGCTGATCTTTAAGGCCCGATGAAGCGCCTGAGCCGAAGGCAGCCTGACTCACAGATGGCTTTTTCACATCACAGAGCAGCCTTGCAAAGATTCCCCACATCAGGATCTCAGCTCCCAGGGCCCAGCTCGGCTGATGTCTGCAGCCAACCATGTCCCTGGGTCTCCTCCGTGCCCTCTGCTGGGTGACAGAGCCCACAGCTGCCTTCAGCCCTCTGTGCTCAGGGGAGGTTAAAACAGTCAAAAGGAAGAGCATGGTTGACAGCTTACGTATCATCATGAAATCTGGCTTTAAATAAACACATTTTTCTGCAGCGGTATTTTCACCAAGCAATGAAAGGGGGAATACTTAAGTAAAGTGAGAAACTTCCTCACTCTTGCCAAGGACAAACTAATAGCTTGCTGGGGACAAGGAAAGCTTTGCAGTTATTTCCACTAGCAGCTGCTGGCGATGGCAGAAGGCACCAAGTACCTGTTCCTTGTAGCCTTTGGAACACAGCCTCCTCCCCTACAAAGCTTAGAGGAGGTTCTTTCCTGTAGGAACACAGTCATAAGCCTAAAATTTACACTTCATAACAATGCAAGCTTGACAGAGGATCCTTTCACAGCAATAGCTGCATAGGACGCCTTACAGGGTCACCTTCCACCTTACAACACTAGGGAAGCACAGAAGCCATTTCCAACAACAGAATCTGATTTTCCTTCTCAGTAGAAGTCCTCCCAGGCCTGACAACCAACCAACATTTTTAAATAAAGAAATTAAAGCAAGGGATAATGGAGCATTTTTAGAGCAGGAAATGCTGGTATTTTGAAAGCAGCCTTCAGAACCATAGCACCAAAACTCTCATAGTTGTAGCTGCTGCTTTACCACTGTAAATCATATTCCGAGGGAGTAAGACAGCAGCCAATACATGAGCGTAGGCATTGCACAACTGGGCTTCTGCGAGCACTTGGTGTGAAGAATAATGTTCTTAAAAGATTTAATTTCTAGGGAATGTTTAAATACTGAAGAGTAAACACTGAGTCAGAGACAGGCACTAAATACAGGTAAATGCAGCAGGGGCACGTGGAAGCAAAGCCGCAGCCTGGAATTTGCTCAATGCCTCCCCTTGTACGTGTGAAATTCTGGGCCCTGCGGAGGACAAAGCTGCTTTTATGCTTGCAGAAACTGCAAGAAAACAAAAACCAAACAAATAAAACAAACTCTACAGATCCGTTTGGGGGTCTTAAAACAAGCCTGCAGCACACAACTTCCCAAAGGCTGAGTTGTTGGTATTTGAGCCTTTTAGTCCATGTAAGGCACAGATGGGCAGGGAGCTCCAACTCAGAGAATCGCTGACCAGTGCAACAGCACAGAAGGACGGAATCGTTGCACTTCAGACCCCAGCTCCTTGAGGCTCCCTGCCCACTCAGCGTGCAAAGAAGGAAGCAGACCATGCCCAAGCCATTCCCAAAGCTGCTTTGCTCCTGTGTTCTGCTGCTCCTCAGAGGGCTCCCCCCCATCAGCTCCACCAGGAAATGAAGAATGGGGCTGGCTGATTTCATTACGCTGGAAATTTGGTTACCTCTCATCCTCTCCAACTCAGCATTAGGAAGAGAAGCTACCAACCTCTCCCAGTCAAATATTTGTAAATGATCAAATTCTTAGTCTAATACAAAGGAATCGTGCAGGCAGGTTTCCCTCATACGATTTCTTTTAAGAGCTCTGTTGAGTCCAACAGTCACAAAACCCAGAGGTATATGCATTTCCCATAAATTGCTGTTCACACGTGACACAGATACTGCATATTTTCTGTTAACAACTCAACCTTCCTAATGCACCCCACCAGGAAATGATATCCTGTATGACAGCATCCAGTGCTGACCAAATGCACCAGACCTGACTGCAGAACAAACCCTTGCATGAGATAGCATTTGTTAATACTCTTAATACCTAGCTGAATTCCCATTTCAAAACAAACCACGATAAAGACATGGAAGGCACAGTCAGAAGCTTGCACAACATCTAGCCCCAGAAACACACAGGCAATTAGTGCAGCACAGGCACAGGACAAGGCTTTCCCCATGCATTCGCCCCACTCAGTGCAGGGACTGCACTTCTCTGCCTCCCTCACCCACACCAATGCCTCAACCCAGAGCAGTGCCAAGGCACCTCTGGGCCAAGGGGTTTTTCCACATGGAAATGGGAGGGGGACCACAGAGAGCTCTCTGCAAACTTGGCAGCCCACATGGGAGCTGACACAGCCAGGGTGGGCGAGCTGGAGCCAGGCAAACAGCTTTGGCTCCCAGGCTGGAAGCCTGAAAAATTGGAAGTGGCACTCCATTTGTTTAAATTACCTTCTGAAACCATGCTCCATATGTGGGAATAAACAGTCACTCCGGTAGCCCTAAACACAACCAGAAGTAAATTGTTCCAAGATGCACATCTGCATTTACCAAAGATTAGACGGAAAGGCTGCCAAGTCAGCATTTGATTTTCCTTAAAATATTTTTTTTTCTTAAATGGCAGCACAGAGAAGCACTATATATGGAACAGATCACCATGACCACTGCCTCATTCTCATAAAGATCGCAGTCTGTCCCTCTGCCTTGTGCAAGCAGAACCCACCAAACAGAGCACGCCCTGTTTGTCCCTCTCACAGCGTACTTCAATAGCCCACGTCACTGCAGAATCCAAGAGAAAAACACAATCCCTCCCCAAGCAGCTGGCACAAAGCATTTTCACACTTGTGCCCACGCAGAGGGCTCCCTGCTACTGCTCCAGTGCCACTCAGGTAAAGGGTGTCATCAAAAGGACAGAGCAAAGCAAACGCTGGGGGAGGTTGGGGCTTACCAATTCTTTTTTGCACACATGTTGTTGTAAATGGAGACTGGAGGTCAATCACACAGATTCCGGGACAGCAATGGGTTTCAGTACTCAGTTTTTTATTTTGCACACCAGATCCGGGGATCTGGCAGCACAGCAGTCAGCTCAGCACTTGTCCCATTCGCACTGTACGCTGCGAGGAGCTCACACTGTATGGGTATCGAATGGCGCGGCCAGGAAAACAAGCTGCTTGCTTTCTAAACCTGGACCATCACAAGACCACCACATAAATGTCAGGCACAGCGCTGCCTGCTCGCTTGGTGCTTGCTGGCTGCCATTAGGACACAGCCACAAAGCAAAGCACGCGCAGCGCATTGCTTATTGGAGACTGAGCAGCACCCAGTTGCTCAGGTAACCCGAGCACTGCATGTGCCACACGACCTGCAAGTAATTAAGCACACCCTACTTGCCAGCACTGCCTGGTTGGAGCAGCAATCTGGATCATTCCAAGGCATCCCTTCCCCACATCTCCTCCTTTGATCATCCTCAGAACAGTAACTGGCATTGAATTGGGGCACTTGCTTCCACCACACGTTTCCATCACTGTAACCAACCTGGAAAGATTTAGCTCACATGCAAAAGTAAAAAAAAAAAAAAAAAAAAAAAAAGACACCTCCTCACTCATAAGCAAGCATAGGACCTTAAACTTTTGACTTCACACCTAGCTTTGTTCCTGTTTATTCATTGACACGTACTCTGGCTAATGCAATTACAAAATGCAGTATTGCTTCTGAAGTGCACAATCAGAGAAGGTAGGAAGCTGATTTAACAAGCAATTTAATGATCCTGAGCAAGGCAGATTTATGGCAGCCATACAAGAAAGCATGGAAGAAGTGCTGCAATCCAAACAGTACGTTCCTTTGATATCAAGCTTTTATCCAAATATTGACTGCTTGGCCATGGGTAGCTAATTTACAAGTTAACTGAGCTCTTCCACTGTTTTGCATTTTTAGCATGCACTGAAAGCCCAAGGAGTCTGAAACAGCTGCAACATCAGAGAAATTATGATATTAAAGCAAAAAGGAATCCAGAGCTGCATAAAGGTTCCATAATACAAAATCTTTCCACGCAGCTGCAAAGTCATACAGAAGTGCTGTGTAGCTCTCTGCTGAGCACATACTGAACCAATTAAACAAGAGCCTCCTAAGACCCACACAACCTCAGCAGCTATCACATTATAGATCCTTATGTAAGGCACAGTGACGTAAATACAGTCTCCCTTGACACGCGGAGGGTGCAAGATGAGCGAGCCTGCAGGAATTTCAGATCACATTTCCGATCTCCTCTATTCATTCATTTGTATCATTCGTGATGACCTTGCTCTCCAGGGACACGCATTACCAGAAGCAGATAAATGAGATTTCTATCAATTTAAGCAAGAAAACAGAGCCACTATCTTGCAAAGCCGACCACTATTTTCTATTCAAATGCAGATATTAAAAAAAAAATCTTATTTACCAACTGCAAAGCTGGTAACACCAAACCAGCCTCAGTGCTGAAAGCCAGATAACCCAGAGAGTTTGTATTTCAGCTGTAATCTCTCCTCCTGGGAAGAGAAGATCACGAGAAACACGCAGGCTGTTGAAGAAGCCTTCGAGGCAGCGCGCTGCTCCTCCCTGCCCCCAGTCCTCCCCTTCTAACCTCCACCCTCACAAATCCCAACAAACGTATTTCCACACAGACTAATCTCGGATCCTTTAGACACGTCCAAGTAAATTTCAAACCACGTATCAAAATCCCAACCAGCTAAGATCAAGTAATGGTGCTAAAATAGACCCTCTGCTTATTTCAATTCAGCCCTAGCACCGTTCAGCCTTGCAGCAGTGCAGGAAGATGTCAGCCACCAGGAAGAGAACAACTCGGTGCGTGCTTCAGTGTTACCTTCTAACCTTATTTTGCTGTATTCCCAAATGCACAGGAGCCAATGTGCTTTTAGCAACCTCTCTGGTGCACACTTGCATTGGACACAGAGCCTTGCTTTTGGTCAGGATTGCTGCTCCTGCAGCACACAGCGTGCTGTCATCTTTCCAGGAGGATCACTTTCCATGCTGGATTTTTCCCCTCCCAGGTGTCCAACTTGTGAGCAGATGCCAAGTTTAAGAGCAGAAATACAACTTCTCCACCGTGACCAAATCAAACACATTTGGTTTTCTTTTGGAGGCCCAGTGTTTGGAAGTGTCACTTTCAATGGGTCACTCTCACTGTGAGAAGGGCTGAAAGCATGACAAGCCTCCACCCAAGGCAAACGGGATTCAGCAGCAACCTTAAAAAACTGAAAGTTCCTTTTCCCAAGCAAAGTTACACAACCCCACTGCTGCAGAATGCAAGTGCAGCCCATGCACACAGCTAGTTTCACTCAGCTTCGCCTGCAGAGCACAAACCAGATCCATTAGCATAAGCTAACCACTTCCAAATCTGTCAACAAAAACACCTATGTTGCTGCCCCTGCATGAAAGACATCTTACAGAATTTCCTGTGGGTGCAGAAAGGCTCCGACCTCCCCATCAGGCAGCACGGTGAACACAGGAACAGCCCTGCTTGCCAGGCACAGCACTGCTGGAGAGTCCAGAAGGGAGAGGTGAGCGGAGCTGGCACAGCCACAGAGCTCTGTGCTGAGTGGGAGAGCTTTCTGGAGAGAACTTGCCTTTCCAGAAATGATCTTCAGCCACATCGACATGAATCCCTATAAATCAGGTACAGAAGGAAAATGGAGTTTCTATTCCAGTATCCATCAAACATTCCTTACATGCAACAGCCGCCCCAGGGGAAGCGAGAACTTTTCCCTGCTTATGAAATAGGGTAGAGTCTTCAAGATTAAATACCAGTGACATCTGAGATAGCCATAACAGGCCAAGGCCAGCACGTGCACCTCCTGAGGTCAGCAGAACCACGGATCCACGCAGCAGGAGGGTTGGAGATTCGTGATCCTTGAGGTCCCTCCCAACCCGGGCCATTCTGTGATTCTGTATGCCACAAACTAAGGATGAAGCCCACACAAACCCAACCCGAGCGCTGACAGCAGCTGTGGAAGCAGAGCAACCGGGCGTGTGGTGGTGGCAGACCTGGCCAGATGGGGATCTGGCACCACAACCCCGATCATCCTTCACCCCTCTCGCTGTGTGGCTTCCCCTGCCCAAGGGAAGTTGGCGAGCAGAGGGTAAACAGTTCTGCTGAGTCCCTATGGGGAAGAAGAAAGAAACAACTTTTCCAACGTCACGTCAATGGAATGTGAGGGAACTCAGCACACACATTGAGGAGGACGGCGTTACACTCCAACCTGTCTGTGTGCAGCCATGGAAAGCACACAGTTCACTACAAGGTATCTGCGTTCGCACTCAGGATCCCATCTGAGGGTCTGAAGAGATATTCTGGTTTGTTGGAAAGTTATGTTAACCGAATGAATCATTTGGTAGGAATGTACAGTCATTCCAATGCAATGGAAAATCTAGAGATTAAAATGTTCAGTCTACGCATCCAGCAGAAAGGTTAGGGTAGCATTTCTTTAAAAAGCATTACTCATCCCTGCTTCAGCCGTACATCAGTGCAGAGGTGTGCAGAAGGGAGGATGAACAGCACCAATTACTTCTTTCAGCTGCAGAACAAAACAACCAGGTAAGAGTCAGAGAAAGCATAAAGCAAGATCCAAACCCCCCAGATGTAGGAAACCTGCATAATACAGCCACTTCCTAGCCGTTGAGTCTTGGAATGGATAAGATTTGAGGCAGGTTTTTCAGTTCTGTCCCATTCTCAGTGTATCTAGCAGTAAATTCACACACTTTGGAAAGCTTTAGGAGAAGCTCCCTGCCTCAGAGCTCCAAGTGCTACCTGAAATGCTCTATTTATCCAGGGAGAAGAAAAAGAAACAATGCAAGCCCGAGTTGAAAACAGCATAAACTCTGCATTGCATGCATGCTTCCCTAGGCTCCCAAAGCTATACTCAAGAAGTGCAGATATACAGTTACAGATTAGAGTTTATTCAGCAGCTATCTAAACAAACTGCTAATTAACAAAGGGGTTTATGCAAAGGGGGTTACACAAAGAGCTTTTAAGTTCGCCATTCCAGCTTGATTTGACGATATTTTGCCATTTTATGCACTGCATGGAATGGGAAGCAGCTTGCTGCCTCACATAGGCCATGCTCTCTGCACCATCCTCCTGCAGGCAGTCTGGAAGCCAGGCACTGAGTTCCCCTCAGATGGGAGGTGAGCTGGAACCTCTCCCATGCCACACACCCTTCTCAAACCCCTCAACTGCCTTCAGGTCTGTTGAAAAGCAGTGCAACGAGGAGCATATGGATAGATCCAAAGATACTCCGATTCCCTACAGAATGCCAGCATATATATTGCTGTAATTAGCCTCTAGCACAGTCGCAAAATTTGTTTCTGAAAAGCCTTTGAGCGAACAGATTTGGTTATATAAAGCTCAGAACCCTTTCTCTTTTGCATGAGCTGATAGCCTTATTGGCGACTGGCATTTGCTATTAAAACATCATTCCCTGCACAAATACACAACCAAACAGAACAGCTTCCCTGTCCAACAGTCTGCTGGTGGCGTTGTAGAACTGGGCACTGTGTCCACATCTGCAAAGAACACACGGGATCAGAACCACCTTGCAATGCCAAGTGAGGGCCATAGCAGCCTGCAGGCCACTGGCACAGGGAGCAGAGTCAGCGCGAGGGGTCCGACGTGAGGCAGCAATGCAACACCCCAACTGTCACCATCAGTGATGCTGCTGCAACACATCCTACTTCCAAGAGGACAGCAAGTCACTCCGCATACCTCACCAACCAAACAGAAAAGGTTCACTACGTTACTGAGAACTTTTAAATAACTGCAGGTTACCACTCAACGCTCTATCTTTTATCTAAACAAAATGTTGCAGGACTAGGCTTGTTTTAGGCACCTACGCCCTGAGAGCTTCTGCTCCTGATAGCAAGCATTTGGTTCTGTATGACTCTCTGAGAGATCACCTGGCTTCCCCTTCTCTACCTTTTATGAATCTGAAAGAACAAAAAGATGTTCTGTCTTGGGAGCTGTGCTTCACATTCTGGTTTCTTTACTTGTAAACACATAACAGGATTCTCCCCCACCCCCAAGGTTCTGATAAACCTCTTGTGGTTGAAGCTTTACTGGAAGCCATGCTTCCTAACTTGCTAGTTTTTCATAATACTCTTTCATTAAGCAATTTAGATACGTAAGAACTGAGTTTGACATGAAGCTTCTCAATGCTGAGGTCGAAACACAACTGGTCCTCTGTCAGCTCATGGCTCCCAGTAACCACCTCAGCTTCTGGAAAAAGCTGCCTGACACCCAACTCCCTCAACCACCCGAAGGAGGCCAAACTAACACACATTTTCCTTGCAGAAGGCTGGTAAACAGTGATTAATACACTAAGCTGTAGTAACTCAACTGCTTGTCAAGCCCTGGAAATAAGCAGAGTGCCCTCCTGCCCTAAGAGCAATAGGTGAAGCAGACAGATCGAGTGCAGCAACCACAGTGCCAGTGAAATACTGTTAGCTATCCAACCTCACTCCCAAATTATTCCTCAGAAACTTGTTGGCTTCTCAGTAAGACAGCAGCTCTGGATGTGCTTTATCCAACAATTCTCAACACAAAATACATAAACAGTCCCTGGAGCACCGATGGAAACTGATGCCTCTCCCCTCCCAAGGGAGTTCCCTCATCACTAGGCTACAAAATCATGTTCCCTCTTGCTTTCGGCCTTTGATGATACAAATCTTACGTTCCTTCCTACACAGCACCCCAGTTTCAACAGGAGAGGCAGTGCATCCCCTCCCTCATTAGCCTGCAGTGCAGCAGTTTGGGCACTCTCAGAAGACGGATTTGTGGCCCCAGTGAGACAGCTCACCTCGCTGTCCCCACCAGCATCACCTCGCAGCTCCCTTCTCTCCCCGCTGGCATTGATGTTTGCCTCAGGGCCAGCTCACCCACCATGGGCAGACTCCAGGCTGGAGCAGACACCACAAGCACTCACCTGCCCCAGGTACAGGTTTGCCCCTCTCCTGGGAGCAGGATGCTGAGCAAAGCTGTTCAACAGCAGAAGTTGAGTTTCTCCTCCTTGTAGGAAATCAAAATTGCACAACAGCATTTTGCTTTGAGAGACTCAGGAAAAGAAAGCATTAAAGGCCAGATTTACTCTTCTCTTAACCAACAAGCAAATGAGGAATAAAAAAAAAAAAAAACAAAACAGGTTTATTGAGACATGCTGTCTTATTTATGAAGCTCTAAGATTTAAGCCAAAATATTTGGAGCACGATGAAATTCCATCTGCCTCACACCACCACTTCCATCTCTCTCCAAAACAAGCACCCTAATGCAATCAGGAGGTCTGCATGCAGCAAGCACACACTGTCATTCACGCTGCTGCTGCTCAAGGTGCAACTGACTGAGATCCCACCCCACTGCTCTGCTGCTCGCCCAGCACCAGAAGCAGAACATTCCACTGTTGTTTTGTTTTTTAAGCGAAGCCCAAAGGACCCAGGGATACTCTGCTCAGCAGCTCCAGCCCAGGCTGCAACCTGGGTTTTCACGCACCTCATCAAAGATCACCCAAGAAGGAGGCTGTGACTCGGCAGCTTTACAAGCTACAGGAACATTCCCATAGCTTACAACATCTGGAACTCCTCAGGTTTCCATTAATGCAGGAGAAAGCCACCAGCCTTACAGTAAACCGTGCAGCACGCTGTCACTCAGAGCTGCCCGCCAGCAAATTTCTCCTGGGCTACTGCTTTAATGAAGTTATCTGTGAGCTGGCCTCCAGAACCATTCAGCCTGTCAGGATGAGGCACTTCTCCAGCACATTTCCTTCTATCTAATTTAGAGGTGGGGGGAATGAAGATAACCCAAAATTGGCAAGATGAATACAATAAAAAGCTGAGGGATTTAGGAGCTCTCTAGAGCAGTAAGTAGCTTTCCCTCCCCAAGTTTTTGAGCCTATAGCTCTGTTATCTATGGAAAAATTCATACATTAGAGCCAAAGAAACCTAACTGAAGATAAATCATTAAGTAGGCACAGTGAGCTCAGCAGCCCCAAGTTCAGCCATCAGAGCAGCTGGGTGACACAAAGGGCAGCTCAACAGGCAGAGATGGGCCCAGACTGCAGGGATGGGGCACTGTGGGGCCAGCCCTGGCAGCTGGGCTCCTCGCACAGAACAGCTGTGCAAGCACAGCTCTGGCCATGCAGCAGTAAATTCCCAGGATAATCTGAAGCAATCTGGAAAAGAGAAGGACAAGGCTCATCAGCTTAGACAAATATTGGTATGGGCCACTGCCTGAATGAAATATTTATCACTGCAGTAAGTGCCTTCCAAGGCATCCTGTTGAATCGCTTTCCCTCTAGCTACTACACAGCCCCACGTGGAGTGTAGCAGGGCCACCTTACAAGGACCACCAGCAAATCACACACTGACACCTATTTCCTATTACTGGAGGTCATCAGCTTCGGCAAAGGTCTTATAAAGTTTCATTTACAGGAAAAAAGTTAACACCCACCTCTAGACCTTAAAAGTAACTATTCTTGACAACACAGTCCCAGAGTTTTCCTTATACCTGTTCCTAAGACAAGAGTCAAACCCTTACACTGAATCCACAGAAAGCATATTTTGAAGTTCAAGCTGTTTCCACTTACAACACGTGCTCACCATCAAGTCTTTGTAAAACACGACTACTCAAGTGTGCTGAAACAGAAGCAGGTTGGACATCACCCATCACACCACAGCAAACCCGAGTCCTTCAAAAGGAGATGGAAAGTGAAACAATGGTGTAAGGATAGGGAAGGAGGGCAAGAGAGGTGACCAAGAAGGACATCAGTGTCTCCTAAATAAAATTAATCAAAGCAGTAATGCTTCCACTCAGCTATTACATCTTGCTGGTTGGCAATTTGAAAGCTGAAGCCAATGCAGCAGCGGCGCAGATGACACTGACAGCAGGCACTGCCACCCATCCCCTGCATTGCCTGCAGCGAGGACTCCGACAAACTCTTCTCCACAGCCATGAAACAAAGGACACATTTTCTAAAACTACTTCAGTGGTTTCAGAGCATTTCTCCAACGACTTCTAATTACACTTCTAATTTGCTTTTTATCAGGTGTGGATCTCAAGTGCATCACAGGTGCGCATGGCAGCATGCTGAAAGACAGAATTCCAACCTACGTGAATTTCTGTATCACAGCTGCACAGAGCAAGCAAGAGCTTACAGGAACTTTGGCTGCAATTCTTACTAAAATGAAGTCTCAGCCTGCCTCTCGTGCAGTCTCTCTCACAGTTAGGCTTGCTGCCCTGGATAACCAGAAACCTTCCAGGGCAGAGGAGGAAGGGAAGTGTGGGCAGTCTGACTCCATAGGCACGAGCAAGCATCCATCACGGAGCGAGTGACTCAAAGGCTGACTTGTGGCCGTGCCAGCAAACAAGTGCACTCTTACACCAGGCGTCTTCTCAGAAGTTACTCAAAAGCTGGCAGCCAACTGCCTCCTAAAAAACAAACTGCTGACGTCTGAAGTTATCATCTTGTTGGTCATTCATGCTCACACCGAGGGCCCACGGAGCTCTGCACGGCTCCGTCAGCCAGCAGCAGCCACCCAGATGCAGATGGCTCCTGCCTTTCAAATTGCATTTACTGGGGTTGAGCTGTCTTCAACAGTTTGCTTTTCTTCATCGCCACAGTCCTCAAACTCTAAAGAAGACAATCTGTAGCTGATCTTGCAATTCCTAAGCTGCTTCCACTGCTCCTGTGCCATTTCTATGATGGTCTCTGTTCAACTCTCCCACCCTCTCTGCCCTGCACCCTGCAGGAGGCCACAGCATTCCCCTGCTGATAGGGCAGTGCTGAAAGGGGAAAAGATGTGCATCCAGGGATGCCCCTGGACAAAAATCAAGCCCAAGTTGTGCTGCTGCTTCACACAGTCCTCCAGCCTCGCTTTCCTCAATGAAGACAGACAGGTTGCCAACCAAGAACTGCGCTCTGGGATTAGCCAATGTTTATGAAGTACTTTAAAGATTAAAAGTGTCACCTATGTGCTAAATATTTCTCTGGCACTATCAGCTTGAACAGCAACCGAGTATCTTGTATCTGCTCCTGCTGATCTTGAGCTGGTTGCCAGAGGTGTCAGTCAGCCTGACTTCCAAACCACTGCACTTGGCATCGCTCCTCAGAGCATTTCTAGGCACATCACAGCACAGAACTGGGGAACTCGTTGATAAATGGTAACTTTTTGCCTTTTTTTGCCTTTGATCCCACATGGCCCAAGTTCCTTTTCCAGTTCACCTGTGTGGAGACCTTCCTAGCAGCACTGTCACACCTGGAGCAAGCTGTAAGTGTTCCACTGAAGTGCTCACCATGTGCCATTCATTTGCCTTGAGTCACCTTCCTCCACCTCCACCTCTCCTCAGATCACTGCATCATCTGTAAGTTGGTAAACACACAAAGCACACAAACATCCCACTCTTCCCTTTGGCCCACAGGTTTTAAATAGCAGCAACAGAATCAAGTAATTGTTATCAAGTGGTGAGAAAATGAGACACTTGGTCCCAAAAGTTTACACTGCATTGGAGACAGAAGAAAACCTAAAGCTGGACATTGCTCAATTCGTATAACCACCAGCTACTCCAAAAGCACTGCTGTCAACAGCAAGCCTCTGCACTGAATTGTGTGGACATTCGGCTTACAATCTGCCAACAAGGGGCAAGGGAACGCTGATACCCAGGCACAGGCACCCAGAGCCCAAGGACAGAGGAGCCCATTGCAAACACAAACACGATCCAAAGCCAAAACAGTGTCCCACAAGGCTTTCTACCCAGCAGCAGAGCCAGAAAACCACTGGCTTCTTAACACTTTGTAGCAACACAGGAACAACAGAACCAAAAAAAGAGAAATTGGGTTCTCACAGCAATGGTCATCAATCAGCTCCTCTGCAGCCTGGAGGGCACCTCGGGGAGGAACCATGGCTGCAGCACAGCCACAGCAAGAGGCAGCCCAGAGCCAAAGCACTGCTTTTCCCACAGGTTTCTAACGGTTTCACGAGTGACAGCAGCACTGCTTACAAGGCTGAGCCCCAGCCATGCTATCTAAGGAGGTGCCCTTGCTCTGGATAACATCGGTAAGGCTTATTTCCCAATGTTTTGCACAGGGTTTTTGGAATGCGTTCAAGTCAGTGTGGTTGACAGCTGCCTCATATCAGGTGACTCACTGAAGCCACACATCATAAATTGCTCTTACTCAAGCCATGAATTAGCATGGCAGGTTGGTAAAGGAGTCTGAAAACCCTCTGCTGAAGACACAGCTAAGCCAAATAAGCCCTTCCAATAACACATGCCATTCTTGCAGAGCCACTCGTACCCTTTTCTGCACAAAGCCAAACTGAAACCAAAGGACCAAACCAAGCTGCAGCTTGGAACTGCAGTTCAAGATCTCAAAGATATACAAAACAGGAAAAAAAAATCTATCAAAAAAGAGTAGCAGTCTTAATTGCTATTTTAATTGCAAGATCTTCCCACTCTAATAAACTCAACATTTTACATGCTGAAGATTGGCTCTGATGCCCAGCTGAGTTTTACACTGGTAAGAAGACAGACACCATCAGGGGTTTTGCAAAGAGAAGCCTTTCTTCAGGGATCCAGTAAGGAAAACTCATCCACGGAGCCCAGATCGCCTTCCCCTCCTACTTGATATTATCTGAATTAGGAGGACAGGAAGCAAGCTTTGTTTCAGGCAACAAGAAACAGCCTTATCACAAGCACTAATGCAACAGGTTTTCGAGTTTCAAGATCTACATGTGGCAGAACAAAAACCTTTTGGCTGTTTACCTGGGAGATACGCAAGCTGCTCTAACATAGCCTGCCTGGGTGGCTCTGCACAGCACCTCTTGTTTGGACAAGCACGTTCAGCGGGTGACGATTTGAATTCTGACTCACTCCAACATGCCGGGGCACCCGACTGCACCGAAGCCCGAAGTGCTGACTCGGGGTTTGTGATGCAAATCCGGCAGGAAGCGGCGTTTCCCCGCTGGGACAAACTGCCCTGGTCACCGGGACGCTGCACTGAGTGGCACAATGTGCACAAAGCACGCAGCCACACAGAGCTGTCCCAGCCATGTGCTACCATTTAATGCCTGATTCTTTTTCGCCTCGCTTCAATCAGACTCTGGCAGTTGTGAGCAAACTGTTGTTATCTCGTACCATTTGTGGATGGGCAGCAGGGCAATCACAAGGAACTTGCACAGCACTAACAGATACTGGTCAGGGAACATAAGCACCGAAGATTTAGGCACTGAATCAGGAATTTCTCTGCCTCTGACAGAACTTTCACCAATTCATTCAGCAGCAAGCATGAACTACAGACCTACCCCAAAATGAAAATACATAACAGACTCACATCATGCCCCCGGAAAGCGATGCAGTGTCAGTGCAACCCTGTGGGCTGCTCAGAGATCCAAGGAGCCCAAGAATTGAACAGCTAAGCTGTGCCCTGGCCTACAAAGTAGCCTCACAACTGTTCTGTTATTTAGAAGCTATTATCAAGGAAAAGTAAACAATCTGTTGGGCATTTAGAAAACATTCTGGTCCGCTGCAGTCATTAAAAGGCAGCCAGGTGCTGTGCTGAGCTAGGAACCAAATCAGCAGAACTGCTCCTATTCCCTAGAGCCAAATCCCCAAGATCACTGCCACCTTACCAACCCCTTCCACTGAAGGCAGCTCTCTGGCCCAGGACTTGCTCAGGGTCTCATAGTTCTAAGTGCAGTGTTTGCAGCTTACGTGGTTGTTTTGGAGAAAATGCTGAAACAACACAGGTTTTTTCTAAGCTTTGATCTACAACACAAAACATGGCTCTGCTCAGAGCAAGGCATGGGGAAGAAACTCAGGTTTTCCAGGTCTCTGAAAAACCAAAGGGAAAAACATTCCAACCACTCCTATAATTCGGCACTGTGTTCCATCCTTGCCTGACAGGAGGTGAAGCCCCAAATCTCACAGAACAGCTCAACCATCACAGCTGCCTCTGAGCTGCCATAGAGGAAGCAGCTTAAACCCAGCTGTCAGTGCTGTGTGAAAGCAGTGCTCCAGTTCTGCCAGCCATACCAAACCAGGACCAGCAGCACAAACAACACAGAGCAGAGATCAGGGCCCACATCCACCCAACGACTCAAACTGCAGATGTGCTCCCTGAGTGGGAAAATACCCACAGTCAGTCCTCACTCATCTTTTTACTGTGCGATGCAAGTACCAGCTTGGCTGAGAAAGTATTTGTATCTGGTTCTGACTAAGCATAGGCTTCCCCGTGCAACTCAGCAGCCATGGGGTGCACGTTGTCCCAGCACCCACACAGCAACAAACCCTGCAGACAGTGACTGAGGTTTCCTTCTCCTCCACCAGCACCATGTCCTGATTCTTATACTATAAAACAGCTGAAGTAACCAACACAAAGGAAAACTCTTTGGGTTTTTAGTTATGTTTTTGGTCTGTTTTTTTGTTTTGTTTTGTTTTTTAAACCATCTTACACTTTCCAAAGCAGCTCAGGTGAAAAGCAACCACACTGGAAGCCAAATGTCAAAATCACCATATACAGAATGAATGAGAATATTTTCATTGGTTTCCAGTGAGACTGTAATGAAAACAAATGCTTGTTATACAACTGACAACCCTCTCACTGTGTCAAAACAAGATGCAAGAACATCAATGGGCTCTGTGCACCAAGATGATATTCCTTCACGGTTACTGGATAAGGAGTCTATTTGTTTAACAATATAATGCTTTTTTTCCCCAGTAGCACTAACTGTGGCACAAGGGGAAGTCCGACAACCTCAAAAAACTGCTGAGGCCAGCTGTTGGCAGCCCCAGGGACACAGGAGATAGACAGGAGCTCTGCACAGAGCACCACTGTCCCCCAGGCACCTGACAGCCTGCTGTCAGCCAGCAGCACACCACCCTTCCCACTTACAGGCATGGCAGAGGTCAGAGAGCCTAAGCATATAGGTGGCAAGAGGCACTTTTTCAATCTGTTCCCTCCTGTTCAGAAGAACGTGACCCATTTGCCATGGATCCACACACCCTGCCTGCCCTCAGAAGCAGCCACAGCCCAGCAAGGGGACCTGCAGGCCAGCACCAGGCACAGGGCCTGGTGTAAACATCACCTTCCATCCCACACACAGCAGCTGGCTGCAAATTAGGACACCTCCACAATCCAGCACGCTATCAGATCAGACTTCACATGGTTACATTGAAGGAATAAGTTGATGAGTTCTAAGTCCATTAAAAAGACTTAGATCTTGTCAAAAGCTACGATTAGAAGAAGATCAGCTCCCATCCTACTGCCCTTGGCTGCTAGCATGATGCCAGGGGGCTTGAACTAGACTGACCTGATCCCTGGGAGCACCCACAGCTGCATGCAGAGCCCAAGCACAGAGCGAAGGCAGGAGCACAGCTGAACAGCAGCACTGCATGCAGGCAGGCTGCCCAGCTCCTCTGCCAGTAGTGCCCGTGGGTCCCTCACACACCTCTACAGATACTCCCCACGGATTGCTGTACACACATTCTGTGCAGGAAACAAGGTGCACGAGAAGCAGCGTGGCTGAAAGTTAACCAAAGGGAGCACAGACTGAGGGGGAGCTGTCTAGAAAAGGAAAAACCTTACAACAGTTTGTTCTTGTGAGTTTGTTTCTTCACGTTTCCTTCTGCAGAATTCCACGTGCCCTTTCCCAGCCATGAAAGCACTTCACTGAGTCCATTTCATCAAAACTACTTCCACCATATTTTAAAAATCTCTGCAAGGAGAAGCATTGGTTTGCTTAAAGGCAGCAGATATTCCCAGCTTCAAAATGCAGCTTTTATTCGACGTGCTTTCATCTGATGCAGCCTCGTGCTCTCCTTCATTCCCAGCATCAACCACGCAATCTCCTAACAGATCTCCAGCAGCCACCCCAAGCCTGGCTCTGCCAAACTGCAGCAGCTCCATTCCAGCCCCAGTCACACAGATGCCCTACAAAGAAACCTCTTCTGAAGGATCTTAAAAACTGGGCAATTAGTGTAACGGAATCGCATCTGATATTCTAAGCTGAAGGCAGAGCTTCCAATTTCTGAGCCATACAGCAAAGCAACAAGCACCAAGGAGCTACTGAACGATGATGAAACCCATTACATGTGACTGTCAATAAAGACATCACCTGTGTTACACAAGAGAAGAACAAAGGCCAGTCACCTCACAGCACAAAGCAGTCATTTTGCACAACGCAACATTTTATGACCTTCATACACTCCAACAAAACCAACATTCACATCAATACCTCTGATTTCATACCAAACTTCCAGTGACCCAAAGCTTTCAGGAGGAAAGTCTGTGCTCTGGCCTTGGGCACAAGATGACCAGGTTGTATCAATAACCAAAGCACAGAGCTCAGCCTGCTTCCCAGTCAGCTGGGCACTACCCAAGGAGGCCTGCCAGTCACCACAAACCTACTCACAGTGGGCAAGAATGAAGCCTTTTTTTCCTACTTCTTCAACATTATGGCATCCCTGAGCCTGAACTGCATCTAGTCAAACTGCTGACATTCCCAATCCTGGACCACGAGGCTGCTGGGACAACCAGAAGCAACAGCAGTGTTTCAGAGTCATCAGCATGTCTACATCTATCAAACACTTCAAGCAGTTGCACTCAGTGATCCATGTAGGTCCCTTCCTACTTGGGATATTCCATGATTCTGAGATGTTGGGATGTCACAGAACCTCACGGGAGAGCTGGTGGCTGTCAGTAAGACCCGCCTTGGTTCAGATGCGCGCAGCCCAAACATCTGCTGTCCCCCAAATGCTGCTGACTGGTGAAGCCGAGCTCAGCTCATCTCCCCCCACACACACAGCCAAATGCTGGGCTATTTTTGGGCGCAGCATGTCAGTTCCAGTGGGTGTGGGAGTTTGTTTGTGTGGGTTTGTATGATTCGACTACTTTGAAACTTGGCTGAAGCCACATAATTCTCTTTTTATGGAACCCCCTTTGATGGCCATTTAACAGAGGGTGAGGTTTAGCCTCAACTGCAGAGACTCGGGGTCAGAATTACTAGAAAAGAGATGCATAATGACTAACAGTGAATCAGTCTTCAGCGGTTTCTTCATTTAAGTGTTAATGCAGCATAATAAACCCCTGGACTAAGATCAGCAGGAAGGCCCTGTCTGCAATAAGTGAGTTAGACCTGCACAGGCTCCAAAGGGACACTCGATCCTATTTAACCCTTGGTTGTACAACCAGTGCCACGCAGACAGCAGGACTGACACCTGACAGAGGACAGCACGGCTCCCCTTGGGTGGGATGGAAGAATTCACACACGTTTCTCTTCAGCCAGGAGGAATTTCAATTGCCAATTTTAGCCTCCACTACCCTGTCAGCCTTGGAGCACCTGCCTAAAGCTTGACTTTTGTGGTGGGGCAGGAAACTATCTTGGTACAATTATTCTAACAGGAGCAAGAAGGAGCATGCTACATGTGCTGGTGTGTTTTATGGCAATTGTACAAGGCTGATATATAACACAATAAAAGTATGCAGAGGGGAGGAAGGTGTTGAGTTGCTGCTTATCTTTGAAAACATCTAATGCCAAGGAGTCCAGGTCCAGAGCAGCACACTGTGATTTCTGTATTTTCTTCTAACAAGATTCCTCCTTCAAACACAAATGAGAACATCTAATTCATCCTCCACGTCATTCACAAAACCTTTGCAAGACACCTACTGAGAAAAGAGACACCAATCCATTTTTATGTCATGGCTGTTCCTCTTCCCACCCCCGTTCAGCAGCAGTTCTCTCCCTCCCAGGGGCTATTTCTGTCCCTGCCCCGGGGTACCAAGCTCCATCCACGGGCATTCATCTGCTCCTGCAGCTCAGCAGCAGATCCAGAGCTTCACGACAACAAACGTTTGGGAGGAAGAGCTCCAGTGCAGAAAGTGGGAGGCTGCAGCGCTGAAGAGATACCAGACACATAAGCCCCCTCAGCCCCCAATTAAGCTACCACTGACACAGCAGCAAAGCACTAATTACCTTTCCTGGTCATGCTGCTCCCTCAGCAGAGAAGGCTGAACGCAGGGCAGGTTCTGTGGCCGTTTGCTCAGCCTGCAGGAGCAGTGCTGCTGGTAGCTGGTATCCGTCTGCACTGCTGCACTGTTACACTCATCAAGAAGAATCCTGGTCTCAAATTTAACCATGCTCTCACATTAATCTCTTGGTAACCATATGTTATTTCCTACAGCAAGAAAAATGTTTTAATGAAACATGTAATGTCTCTATTTCGGCTTGTAGTTGATACAGTTAATACCTCTGTGGGGTTTAATAAATATTCTCCGTTATCCCCACTGCAGCAACTATGCTCAGCCTAAGACCATTTCTGGCTCTTAGGCTTTTACTAAACCTCTCCACTAAATGAGAACTAAAACACAACTCTCTTGCAGCATACAAACGATGAGAACAAAAGGCCATGTGAGCAGTATTATAGTAGATGCCGGAGGAATTAGTAATTACAGCTATTGGCTTTTCTTATGGCCAAGAGAAATAAGAAGCAGGGCAGACAATGCACCAACAAATACCAAAAAAGCAGAGGAAAACAACTGAAAAAGGTCACCTTACAAGGCCTTCGAGTGGCTCATAATGAAACAAACAGCACCAGTGTGAAATAATTCCCCTCTGACACGACAAGAAAGGATCACAGCGTAGGGGCGCACAGACTGCTTGGACTATCATGCTCTGAACACTGATGATCTGTGGTTATCCCGTAGTCACATGCCTTGGTGCTGCATGCCAAAGGTAGGGAAGAGCAGGAGAACAAGCAGCAGCCAAGACTTTTCCAGTGACTGCCCCACCAGCAGCTCTGCACTCATCTCAAGGAAACAAATCCAGACAAACCAAGGCAGCTTCTAAAGGCTCCCACATACGGCACATCAGTCAGGGCCAAACTCCTTCCAGAGCCTCAAAACCTAACCATCACAGCTGGATTTTAGCCTGCTTTTAAGTGTCACGGTGCCCACCTCCAAGAACTCTGCACCAGATTTTTACCATTGCCTCTCAATTCTTCTGAAACCACAGACACGAAGCCAGTTCTTTCAGAAGGGACCATCCTGCCCTGGCTAAAGCACAGACGTCTCCTACCTCCAAGAAAGCCTCAGCTTCTTAAAAAGAGGAAAAAAAACAACAACTCAGGTGAGAGGAAGTAAAAAAATAAGCAGACCGTGAGCTTGCAAGAAGGTAAGGCTGGACAGCAAGAAGGTCGCAGGGCTTGGGAAGTTGCCACATTCTTTCAGGGTTGTGAGCTCTGATGTCCATTGCATTCCAGCCACGCACAATGCCCTGAAGAAGAGATGCAGCAAGATATCCTGCAGGTGCCCAACTAATCCCAGTCAGAGAAACCAGTCCTAGTTCCTTCCCAGCTATCAGAATTGGGCTCCTACAGAGTCCAGACTCTAACTCTGCATAACTGGGGACTGAACATAAATTGCTGGCTTGGTTAACACAAATTGTCAACTGTTCTTTCTATTTCATTAGTTCCAGCAAATACAATTATGAATACAGGCCTCCTGCCCTTTAGGATGATTAACATTCCCTTTCGTTAACGTCCCCAACACTGCTGACCCACATTCAACTTGTGAAATCCAGTTACATGTAAACTGCAATGCTCTGTGTCAGCAAGATGTGCCAGACCACCAGAGCCAGGAGCACAGCACAAGCTCTGCTCCTTTCTGGAAATAAATGCAGTTCTTTAACTACAAAACAGCCAAGACGACCCAGTCCTTTAGCATAAGAATGGGCACCAAATCCTTCTTTGCTTTACTTTTTTAGGTAAAAGGGGACACAAGCCAGGAATGCTCAGCTGTTATCTTCAGATGTCACATCAAAGACCACTTGACCTGGCAAACATCCATAGGAAAGGAAAACAGATTCCCAATCCTTATCAATAGCAGGCTACCTTTTAAATTCATGAGCAGCAATGAATACAAGCCTCCCAAGTTATTAATTTCACCTTCAAAGTCACCTACAAAGACAGGGCACGCTATTTCTCAAGTGAGCACAGATATTCATACTGGAATTCCTTTTGAAACAGAAGAGCCTGGTTCCCAAGGAGCAGCCATGATGAGCAAACCAGCTTTTCTCTAAGAGAACGTGACATGGGGTCAAGTTTGTGCAGGGATTTGATGGCTATATTTGAACGCTGCTTGATTCTTCTATGCAACTACTACTGGAAGAAATCATCTCTGGAAGGGGTTGCCAGCACACTCACCAATTGTACTACATTTGTGTAGTATGTTCAAAGGATTCTTTCAGATCACAAATGGAACCATTTTACCAAGCCTTTACTTTCTTCTAAGTCACTTCCAATCCGTTCCAAGCGTTACTGGGATGAAACCAACCTCTTAGTGGCTGTTTTCTATTCCCACTGCCATTTCAAAAAATACTTCCCATACAGATTCACCCTTTTCAGGGTATTTTACATCAGTACCTCCCTTCTAACCTCAAGAATCCCAGAGCTTGAAGCAAATAACTCTCCCCTCCTTCCTCACTCCTCTCCTGGAGTTGGCAATGACAGCGCCTGCAGAGAAGGAGAACTACTGAAATAACAGCACTGGGGATTTTCAGGCAAAAAGAGCCCATTTGCTTGGCAGGGTGGGATTTTAAAGGAAACCTGACCTCAGAGTTAAGAAAGCTTCCAGGTCAAGTTTCAGCTCCTAGCTGTTCCACATCAGCCTTCCCAGCCCTGCCACTCACACAGCCAACAGATCCCAGCTGTTCTCAACACAGGTATTTCCCTCAGCATGACTGCCTTCAGAGGGACTTCATCTCCTCCACTCAGCTGAGGGGAATTTCAAGGCACACAAAGCACCGCCTCAGGAGCAGCTCCCACTCCAGCAGGCTCACTCACAGGTGACAGCAGCAACTGCACCTACATCCCACCCTGAGAACAGCTGTGCTGCTTCCTAAAGCAAACAAACCACCTTCCCTAGCTTCAGAGCTGCAGGCACCAGTAAGCTGCTGTTTAGCAGAGCTTCTTCACAGCTGGCCATTCCATCTCGTTCAATCATTCATAAATAAAGCACAGGAGTTAACGTCAGTCCTGTCTGTTCTGAACGCAGCTTCCTAAGGTTGTGGACATTTTGCCATTCTTCAGGAAAAAAAAAAAGAAAAAGCAACCGAATGCAAGAGTGCCTCTGCTTCAGTGCAAACTTTGAGTTAACATCACCCAAGAGAAGCCTCGACTCAACAAGAAGGGCTGAATACATCAACGTTCCTTGCAGCCAAAGGATTGATCTCTGCTTCAGAGGAGAAGCCTTCTGCATTCGAAGCATCCAAGCTGCTACCACTGCTTCTAGTAGGGAAACTCAGCATCACCATGGGAAAAAAGTGACTGAGCCCTGTGCAAGGGCAACAGTAGCTGAACTGCGGGTTAAATTGTAGCATGTAACATTTGAAACTGACATCAGTTTATGCAACACACGCAAACGTATCCCAGTTCTGAACAGAAAGCTCCAGTAGATGTTTAGCAATTGATTTCTAAACAGCCCCTGCAATGAGTTTCACGCAGTTACCTGGGAAAAAGACAGATAAATCATCAACAAAGCAACCCCACGTTGAAACGGCTCCATAAATCAGAACGCAAGTCCCAAAATTCAGACGGCGACTCAAGCATGACAGCTACAGCCCTCCTCACGACCCCAAGCCGCTAACGCAGAAGCAGGACAGCATCGCGACCGAGCTCTCCGGGCTGCGCTTCGAGCCGCCCGCACCGCACCGCAGTTTTTATCCCCCGCCGGGCTCCATCGGCAGCGCTGCCGTCTGACAGCACCGCCCGGCTGCGGCCCACGGCCCGGCCCGGCTCTCTCCCCGCACGGCCCGGCTCGGCCCGGCGCGGCTCCGGCTCCACCGGCGGTACCCGACCGGGGCAGAGCCGACGGGAGGAGGCGGACGGCACGAAACGCGGCCGGGCCGGGCTCCTCACCTTGGCCCGGGTCACCAGGTGCGTGGCCAGCTTCACGACGGCGAAGTTGCCCTTGCCGATGGTGCGCTCGATCTCGTAGTAGCCGATGCGAGCGGGTCCCGGGGGTCTGGGGGGCGGCGGGGCCGGGGGCAGCCGCGGGGCCGGAGGGGGCCCCCCCGCACCGCTCGCCGCCGCCGCTGCAGCCGCCGCCGCCATCTTGTAGCGAGGAGCAAACCCCCCCCCTCGGGGCTGCGGCACCGCGTGAGCTCATCCGCGGGGGGGGCGGGGGGCGGGCGGCTGCCATGGCGACCCGGCGGGGCGGGCCGAGTGACGTCAGCGCCGCCGTGACGCCCCCGTACGTCACCGGCCGCCGAGGCGCGGGATTGGCCGAGGGGCGCGGCCTGGGAGCCCCGTGCGGCGCGGCGGGGAGGGCGCCCCCGCGTGGGGCGGCGGTGGAGGGCAGAAGGTCGCGGGTTCGAATCCTCGACGCCTCGACGCAGGGCAGCTGGCCGGTCTTCTCCAAACTTCATTTCGATCTCCAGCCGCTCGCTTCCTCGCACTACGACGATCTTTCACCGCAGTTACGTATCCGTGCTTCGTTCCTTTTGTGGCACGATGGAAAGAATGCTACTTTCAGCCTGGTAGAAAGTTCTACTGCCTTAATATTGTACCCATAATTGGAGCGTTAACACTTTGACTCCCAAATGCACTACATGATGTTATGATGTGGAATACTGAAAACCAAAAAACACAAAACCATGACAAATATCTTTTCTAAGAGCAAGCATCCAGCCTCGAAAATATTTGCAACTGCAGGCCTGGCTGCTCTGAGCAAAGCACTCAGTCCCTTACAGGACACTCAGGAATGTCACTGTGGGTCTGCAGACAGCCCAGACTCAGTGGAGCCCAGCACATCCCTGCAGCTCATCGCACTGCTGTTGTGTGCTGGGAAAATGGCTGCAGGGTTACATAAAGCAGGCAGGGGCACTGTGCTGGCAGCACGCCGGGATCGCCACCCCTCTGTGTGCTTCCTGGCAGCAACCTTAGGAGCAATCCTCCCTCAGAGGTGTAGCAGGCATGAAAAGGGATCCATAGAAACAAGGGGGCCTGGGCAGGAGTCGCAGGCAATGCACAACTGTAGTTCAGAGATTAAATCTCCGAAAAGCCTGAATGAGGAGCTACAAAAACGCTCCAATTCTTCTGCTCACCGCCCATGGTTCACAGGCACTGCACTTGATCATAGCTGGCTTTTTGCACCCCTCAATTTCCACCCAGCAGTGCCTCCCACCCGCAGGGATCTTCCCAGAAGTTTGTTGTTGAGGTTGCCTGGGGAAACGGCTGAATTCGCCTCAAGTGGTCTGGCTGTTGCTAAGAGCAACATTTCAGCTGCAGCTGCCCATGAAAGAAGACAGGTGTGCTAGTTATGTGTTTTAAAAAGCCGTGAAAGAGCAAAAGACTGCTTGAAGCACAGCCTTCCTTTAATAATCATTAATCCTTGCCCTGCTGGCACCGATCACGTGGAACAGTGACAGCCACTGGCAAGCGGCTGGAGCGCAGGGAACCTGAACCACCACCACCTCACCATCTCCCTATTTACCCCATGCTTTCACAAAGCTGCCTCCTTGCCACTGGGTCTGCCTCGTCCTGCCCTGTTCCTGCTTCGGGACAAAGCAGAGAGAGAAACCAAATGGTCTTCTCTTTGCTGCTTTAACTTCAAAGTACAGAACTCTGGGGCTGCAGAAACTGCCCATGGCCTTGGGAACGCCACAGTGCGCAGCTCACTCCAGCAAGAAGGGTCTACGAGGAACACGTGCAGCTCTCACCGGTCACAGTGAGACTGAAAAGATGCACAGAGAGGTGGGGACGCTCGGAATGCAGCGATGGCTCTGCGGTCTGGTGGCTCCACCATGTTTTGCTGCACCTGCACGGCACTGACCTACAGCAGCCCTGTCACCGCAGGCTGCCGCCAGCCCGCCTCACCTCACTCCCCGACTCCAGGCCGCGGGCCCGCCTCCACCGGCCCGGCAGAGCGACTAGACCAACGTCACCGCCTCGAGAATGACGTCATAGCGACGTCACCGCGGCGCGGTGCCCCCTAGGGGCCGAGCGCAGATGAGCTCTGGGCGAGACTTCCGGCAGCGCGGCAGGAAGCGCCGCGCGGAGGCGAGTGGCGATTGGTCGCGTGGCGGCGGCGGAAGCGGAAGTGGCGTTGGCGCAGGCGCGGAGAGAGCCCGGGCCGAGGGAGGGAGGCGCCCGCCCGAGCGAGCTATGGAGCTGCGGGGGGAGCTGCTGTCGCCGTGAGTGCGCGGGCACCGCCCGGCCCCGCCCCGGGCAGGCTGCAGGGCTCCGGGCCTCGCCTCGTTCCATGGGGGGCGGCGGGATGGCGGCGCCGTGCTTTCATCCCCTCCCTGCCCGGCGGTTGCGAGCGGCCCGTGGGAGCCGTTGGGCGCGGGCGGCTGCGGGCTCTGCTCAGGCGTTGGCCGCGGGGCGGGGCGGGATCCGGCCCTCAGCGCTGCCATCCGAGGGAGGAGTGCGGCTTCGTCCCCGTGCCCGCAGGGTACAGCTCGCAGGGTACAGCCCCGCTGCCCGGCCTAGCGCCTGCGCGCTCGGACCTGGTTTTGTTGCGGTGCCTGTGCTCTGCGGGCTGCCGGGCCGCTGGGTGAAGGGCTGCGTTTGCCCCGATGGCCGCTGCGCTTCCTGCCCGAGATCCCTGGGGATCGGCTCGGCCGCGATGCGGAGCCTCCTGCAGCCGCTTAATCCACCTGTACTGCGCGGCTCAGTAGCCGTAAGCTGGCTATCGCTGTACTAATAGGAGCTAATCCTCGGATTACCAGCATTTATTATAGTTAAGGATTTGCCCGGCTGAGGTGTGCTTCTGCAGGACGGTCTCTGAAATGAGCTTTTCTTTGTCTTTTTAAACGTGTTGTTTTCGTGTGTCAGTAGATGGCTTCAGGGAGGGCTGCCTGCAGTCTGGCAGTCCTGCACTGAGTGAAATGGATTTTGTTGTCAGCTAAAACTTAACGTACTTAGGAATGGTCATGAATTGTCCGTTGTGAATGTCAGGAAGTGCAGTGGTTTTTCTGCCAGCCTGCCTTTTCCCCTGTGCTTGGATTAGCTGCTGAAAGCAGCCTGTCTGAAATGTTCTTTCCACAGGAATAGAATGAGCTGTGGGGACTCGAATCCTGCAGCAGTGCCGCATGCTGCTGAGGATGCTCAGGGAGATGACAGATGGATGTCACAGGTGAGAGAGCTGTTGTGGGAGATGGGAGCCTCTTTCCTGAGGGCTGGGGGCTGCTGGGTGAGTGCTGCACGTGTCTGTCTGACCACGTTCTTGATTTGAGGTTGTAAGAGCTCTGCTGCCCAACAGCTGGCAGCATTCTGATGCTTCCCTCACTTGAATTGATGAAAGAAGGCAAAAAGCAGCATGACCAGAAAACTTCACTGTGGAATGTTTTCAGAAAATAGTCCTGTTGCCCCATTAACTGAGAGAAATTGCCAACCCCATTGTTAAACCAAGTGCAAAATAGTGCTTTCCGGTGTGTATCTTTGCAAGGGAGTGATAAAGCTGAAAATCAGAGCTGAAGCGTTTGGTCTCCCAGTCTCTTTCTGCAACACTTCCTCCTGCAGAGTGAAACAGTCAGAGGATACTCGCTGCACTGACTAACTGTTAATTTATCTGCTCTTTAATTGTTGAATTTTGTGGGTGCCTAACATATGGGTTTCATATGGGTGGCATGGAGTAGACAAATGCTGCTCTTCTCAGAGCCGAGGTTGCAACCCCTATTAGAGTTTGTGCAGTTGAGGGGATTGTCCAGTAGTTCGTGGGTTAACAGAAGCACATTGGAGGGCAGACAGGAGGGAGCAGGGGGAACTGGTTGGGCAACTGTCCCTTTCTGTCCTGCAGCAGAGATGCTGATGAGCAGTGATCAGTCTGAGCTTACACTTATACTGCTTTCTTTTAAACAGCACAATAGATTTGTTTTGGACTGCAAAGACAAGGAACCTGATGTGCTCTTCGTGGGTGATTCCATGGTGCAGTTGCTACAGCAATATGAGGTACTGATTAAAACAAAACAAAAAAAAAGAAAAGGCAATTGTGGGGTTATGTGAATTAGAATTTCTAATCCATTAGCGTACAATTACTCGCTGTCCAGACTATTTCTTTTGTTCCACTCTGATTTTATTGCTGTGTCTTCTGGTTTATTCCTTAGTCACCCAGTGCCCGTTCAAAGTCTTGCTGATTTATCTCTATAAGCCATTTGTCATTCCCTGAAGCAATTAATAACTGCCTTCGCTTTGTACACATACACAACCCTTCCTCGATTCCAAATTCTCCAGAACATGCCAGTGAAATCTTTGTAGGTGTGTCTTTCTCAGCCAGAACACGTTTAACCCTTGAGGTGCTATGTGCACTGACACACCTGCTTTTCTGTTGACAAAGTGTTGAAGATCTTCTCAGAAGTGAGATTTACATTAAGGACAAGCTGGGTTGTGTTCCTTTGCTTAATCTATGAAACTGCTGGAGCAAAACTAAGAATTTTGCTGCTCCACAGTGGTGGTAACTGAGTAACATTGTTCTCCAAAAGCTGCTTCCCAGTGTAGTTCACTTTTTCTAGTTTTGTTTCCTGGCAATGTGGATGCCTTCTTTAGAAGTCTGTAATTAGCTAAGTGAGGGACACCGTGATCTGCAGCAGCTCCCTTCTGTATCTCTGATGCCAAATAGCTGTTCAGGAGAGCTTCCCCTTCCTCTGTGCCAGGATTGAGTGCATGAATGTCAGCAATTCTGTCTCATCTGGACCATGAAGTAAAGCTTCATCCTGTGCTTAAATGCCACTTCTGGAAGTGAGTTTTCAGAGGGTTTCTCACTGCTGCTTCCAGTGTTACTGAAGACATTGTGTGTCTGTAGTATCTTTCTCTCGTGATCTGGATGCTCCTCTCAATGAGGAAACTGACCTCTGATTGCAGATCTGGCGAGAGCTCTTCTCACCACTTCATGCATTGAATTTTGGGATTGGTGGAGACACCACTGGACACGTTCTGTGGAGACTGAAGAATGGTGAACTGGAGAACATTAAACCGAAGGTATAAACAGCCAACCAAACAAGGCAGCCTTGTGCTGACTCATAAGAGACATCAGGTCCTTGAGTGGTGTAAAACTGAGTGAGCCATTAACTCTTAGGAGAACTTTTGTTGAAGAGCTGTTGCCACTAAGTATGCATAAGGTACTGAAATGT
The DNA here is from genome assembly GCF_019238085.1 of Lagopus leucura. NCBI lineage: Eukaryota > Metazoa > Chordata > Aves > Galliformes > Phasianidae > Lagopus > Lagopus leucura. The sequence goes on from NW_024962283.1 coordinate 5,150,951, forward strand.
GTTAGGCTGAGCTAGAAGTGCTTGGGAATGGAGCCATAGTTCTCATACAGGTGGCTTTCACTGCTAACGTGCATCAGAGGAAGTCATCAAGAGAAATGGCCTAATAGTCATAGGCTGATCAGCATTTGTGCTGCCATTAGATTCGTTTGGAGTTGCAGTGACTCATACCTGAGGGATGCTCTCAGATAGAGGTGGTGAAACATTTGGCAGAAAGCGAGCAGAGATGCTCATATGTGCAGTGAAGAACAGCTTCCTACTTCACACCTAAAGCTGCAGTCCTGTGCTCTACTGAAAGCAATGAGTGGCCCACCACAGTGTCCAGTAGGAAGGCAGTGTCGCTCATATTTCAATCTGTTATTTAGCAGCTTTAAGTCATTTTGTAAAGAAGTGGAGGTGCACAGTTGTCCTTGTCCTGCAGGGCCTCACGCTGTGCTGTATAAATGCCCTCTTCTTGACCAAGGTATCCTGGAGAGCCACCGAGAGGCTCTGTGGAAAGGGGTGGGCTCACATCTCACAGGCTGTCCGGAAAACCTTCAGAAGTCCTTGTTATTCATCTATACTGGATGCCAAATCTGAAGCTTGTAAGATACCGTCCAAAAGTCAGCATAACTGGCAGCTGAAACCCTGCATTTTTGGTTTATCCTCTAGCTAGCCTGACTCTTGATTGAGCTTGATGACTGTGGGTGATGTTTACGCAGTGCTTTCAGGGTCAGCAAGACTCTTACAGCTTGTTCTCGAAAAAGATGCAAACATTTCTTCTCCTCGTAGGTCATTGTTGTTTGGGTTGGAACAAATAATTACGAAAACACAGCAGAAGAAGTGGCAGGAGGGATTGAGGCCATCGTGCGCCTGATAAATACCCAGCAGCCACAGGCCAAAGTTATTGTGCTGGTATGTTTATTGGAGAGCTGCAGAAGCAGAGCCCTCCGGGGAAGCTGTGTGTTCTCTGCTCTGTGTCTGTGTGGTGCTGGGAGTTACGGTGGTGATGGGGGAGGGCAGTTGTTTCATTTGTCTTCTGCTCTGTGCGTGCATCCCCTCGCCTGGCTTTGCAGAAGTTCTGCTGTTAGCCCCTCCAGATGTGTGGTCGTCCTCATCATCAGTATTGCTGATGATTGCTGTCCCACCTTTGTTGAAATGTTCTGTAAGGAACAGATCAGAGCTGGGATTTGGAAGTCTTAGTTTTCTTCCTGGTCCCTCTTTTTGAGGAGGTGAGCCAAAGCACTCAGCACATCACTGAAACTTTATAAAAGGAACACAAACTGATAGATTTCTTGTTTTAGCAAACAAACAAACAAAAAAAAAGCAAATTCCATGCCAGTTGTGCTTCTGGCTCATCTGGCTCCTTCAGTCACATTTGAAGTTAAATCTAAATGGACAAAATCAGATTCAAGGAATGAGATCCTTTTATCATAGACATCTTCAATCTTGAAAGGGTGCCTGAATTGAAAGGGAAATCATTATTACACCATCAGAGTTGAATGAAAGCTCTTCATTGCCTCCTTCTTGTGTCAGGGCCTGCTACCTCGTGGAGAGAAGCCAAACCCTCTGCGGCAGAAGAATGCCAAGGTGAACCATCTGCTAAAAGCCTCACTCCCCAAACTACCCAATGTGCAGCTCCTGGATGTAGATGCTGGCTTCGTGCACTCGGATGGCACCATCTCGTACCACGATATGTTTGATTTCCTGCACCTGACAGGAGGGGCCTATGCAAAGATCTGCAAACCCCTCCACGAACTGATCATGCAGCTACTGGAGGAGACCCCTGAGGAGAAGCGAGCTGCCCTGGCCTGATTAGCTGATGTCAGTGTTAACGTCACCCAGCCCATCAGATCAGTTCTGTCACTGGCACTACAGAATCCTTCTTTCTTAAAGCACTTTCCATTGTAGAATGTTACAGATGTTCATATCTCGTGTTTTGAGGGGGAAGGCTGATGTTTAACTGGTCTTGTACAGATGAGGGCCAGCTTGTTTGGTTTTATGCAGGAGGAAATTAGCTGAAGAGGAGTTTTACTTTTAAACCATTCCTCATTTAAAATGAGCACAGGACTGTCACTCTGTGCCCCTCTCACGTGTTGTTGCTCTGTGGTTGTCCTAGAACCTTTTTAGCCTGTCTCTGACAGCCCATACGCAGCTCCTGGCCGCCCTTCCTGGCTATAGGAGTTGTGCTCTGTGTATTAGCCTGTGAACAAGAATTACCTTTCACTTGCTAATAACAGAACAGATGCATTTTTCCAAGCTCAGTCCCACCTTTTAAAGGTTTCTGGTTGTTTTTTTTGGTTGTTTTTTTTCTCCTTTTTCTGGGGTATTCTAAGTGACACGTGTTGTTTCTCACTCCTTATTTCTGAAGCAGCATGAAACTGGAATTCAGAAACCTAAGGGAACAAACTGTTAACTTCTCTAAAGCTCCCAGGTGCTTGTCCTTGTGCTCATTTCACCACACCTGGTAGCCTGGGCACTCTTCATTCCATGTAGTTTCCCTGTGGGCAGTGTCATTCAGGTGCCCCTGATGGCAGCCCTGTCTGTGTATGGCATTGCTGGCTTTTGAAGTCATTCAGTGTAGCATTTTAATTATCCAGTTGGTATCACACAAGGCAGTCACTTCCTCGCTACTATGGAACTGACATTTCATTCCTTTGGGATGCCTGTGCTCCAGGGCTCTTTGCAGTACTGTTCATTGTTCTTTTTTGCTTTGTTTTTGTAAGTATGACTGTTACACCCTTTTTTTTTTTCCTAAGGAGAACCCACATGAACAGCCCCTTTTTTTCGAGGCATAAAACAGTCTGAAGCTTTACAGATTCAAAGGTGTATATTTCTTTATTGCTTCTGTTTTACTTGTATGAACATTTTATTCAAGCAACTGCAGCATGAAGTCAAGGTGTGGCCTTTTGCTGCCCTGGGCACTGCTCCCCTCTAGCCAAGGAAGCCATTGCAGCAGTGCTCTCTTACAGGGGCTGCAGGTAGGTGGGATTTTTGTTTTGTTTTTTTTTTTATGAGCTGGTTATAGCCTACTAATGGGAAAATAGCCTTTCATCTCCAATGAAAGCTTCTCTTTATTCAGAAAGAAACCGTTTTGGACCCTAAACGCAGAGACCTAGGGGAACAGATAAACATACTTGCAAATAAAACAATTTTAAATGAAGTCTGTTCTTCCTTGGCTTACCTACCAGAGCTGGAGCTTGCAGCACTGTGCAAACACTGCAGTGGTTTGCAGCGTGCTAGCTGATGGAGAGCTGCCAGCACAGATCTCTGCACTTCTTTCAGTGTATGAAGAATCTGCAGCCACACGTGCTCATCTCGGCAGGTAAATTGGAGAGGAACGATGGCTTTGGGGCAGGCACTTCCTGCTCTGTTCTTAAGGAGGGGTGTTTAGGTGTCCAGGTTGCTTGCTGTGCCCTGCTGCAATGAAAGTACGTAGGTGCTGTATATAGTCTGTTTGCCCTTTTTTATAACAAAGGGTGCTGGTGTTTAATGCAGTCTATAATCTAGCATTAAGGAATACTTTTACGTCCCCACTACATTCCCCTGTTCCTGTAGATTTGATCATAGCAGGGTTTCTGCCTGGATTGCATGCATAGTTTGTGTTTTGTTTCCAGTATATGTGATCTACACACAGATGAAGGAAGGATGAAGCTTTCCACTTCCCAGAAATAAATACCAGAGTGCTGTAGTAGAGGAGGGATGGCTGTCTCACCCCAAAGGCTGAGCATGTGCTGCTCCCAGGCCTGTGTGCTCTGCAGCCCTGCTGCCTTGCAGAGGGGCTTTAAGGTAATGTTGTTCACACTTCTGGTTAGATGCTCGCTGGAGAAGTTGGTGTAAGAAAGTGTAAAGTGTTAAAAATAGGCTGCAGTGGAGGATTCTTGGGGAAAAGTTCTACTATCCCTCTCCCCCTCCTCACGCCCTCCTTCGGGAGAAGGGTTAAAACCCAAATCTGCTCCCTGTGAACTTTGCAGCTTTTGTAATAAGGCAGTGTGGTAGCTGAACCTATGCATCCCTGCTTTGCTCCCTGCTGTCACAACGTTTGGTTGAAGAGGTGCTGGCTGACAGTAACGTGTTCTCCAACAGAAAAGCTGTAACTTCTTACCTAAGCACCTTTTCAGCTGGGGCTGTGTCCTGCCCTGAGTCAGCTGCTCTTGGTGAGGCACTGTGTGGTGTGAGAGGTTTAGCAGGTTCATGACTGCAGTGTGACCCTGCTGGCTCTCTGCTTAAGCTTGGTGTGCTAAGGTGCCATGTTCTGTGCTTGCTTCAGTGTTCACAGCCCTCTGCTACCTTCATCGTTGCTGGTTATGACCGATGGACAAAGAAAGGGCAGCTTTGCGTCTGAGACTTCAGCTCTATTTGTGGCTGTTTAGTAATAAGCTGTCCTGCTTCACATGGAGGGGTTTTGTGTGGGGGGCAGGCAGGGATTGTTCCTCTTCCCTGAGCAGGCACCGAAAATGAGTGCCTCTCTGTCAGAAGTGCAGGAAAGCTTCAGTTGCAGCCCTGGGTGACCGATGTCCCCTGGGATCGGGGTTGGGCCGCCTCTGCCCAGCCAGCATGAACTGCGTCATTCACATGCTGGCTGTGAGAGAAGTGGCCCTTTGAGGCCTTTTCCTTCTGTAAACAAGCTAGCTGCATTGCTCAGTTCTGTGCTGAAGCCTGGTGTCTTGTCTGTGCTGTGACCTGCGAGTGTCGCCGAGTTTTGTATCTATTGCAGCGGAGAAGAAAAGATGTGAAAGGACAGCAAGTGTCTCTCATAGCTGAGCAGAGGGGGGAGAGCATTGCAGGCGTGATGGGGAGCTGCGAGGAGCAAAGCCTGTGTACGTGGATCAGCAGCTGCCCCATCACTGCTCGCTGACTTGAACCTTCCCAGGAAGAAACTGTGATCCTGCTTTGGCAAAAAAAAGAAAAAAAAAGAAAAAAAGAAAAAAAAAAAAAAGGCATCAGCTGGTAGAACTCACTCTGTTTAGTGCATATTTCGATATAAATGTAAATGTTTCACCCCAACGTGTTGCAGTGTGTGTGTGTGTGCATCTGCACGTGCGTCTTCCGTCCCCCTGTGTTGGTTGCTTGTTTTGTTTCTGCTGTGGGAAGTGCTGCTGGGAGCAGTGCTGCTGCTCGGGGTGGGGAGAGCAGAGACCTTCCAAACTCAATCCGCAGTGTTCCCTCCTGGGACGTTTGAAGCCACACTCATCCGGCTCCTCACTGCTTGTTTATTCTGTCCTTATTTCTGGTCTGATTTGGTTCTTTTTCTTTACTTCTTTTACTCACTGTTTTGAAAACAATGCCAAAGCTCCCAACAAGGTTCTGCAAGTGAAGGTAACTGACTTTTTTGGTCCTAGATGAGACTTTAGCTTGCTTTTGATGACTCTGATTTATTTTTGATAGCTTTGAAATGCGTAGGGAATGCACATCACTACAAAATCAACCTTAAAGTCATTCCAGCGGAGGCAACATTTGCATCTGAACAGGAGCTCAGGAGTTTGGTGTGTTCTGCTCCTGGCTCCTTATGGACTTCTGTCTGTCCCCAAGCAAATCACTCGACCCATTGGCAGCAGCAGCACCACCCATCAACTGGAAGCACCGCACAGACTGCCTGAAAAGTGCTTGAGACCCTCAGTGAGAGGACCTAGAGAAATAAAGTGCACAATAGCAGCAGTGCTCACGTCTCTGTATGTTTGTCCAGCAGAGGCGTTGCGTTCTAGCTCGAGTGCAGGGATGGATTCTGGGGGAATCACAGCATGGTTTGGGTGGAAGGGAGCTGGAAGGCCGCCTGGTGCCGCTCCCTGCAGCGCACAGGGACACCCACAGCTCAGCAGTGCTCACAGCCCCGTCCAGCCTGACCTTGGCTGTCTGCAGGGACGGGGCACCACCGCCTCTCTGGGCAACCTGTGCCAGCGCCTCACCGCCCTCACTGCCAAACCTTCTTCCTCAGCTCCACCTCAATCTCCCCTCTTGTAGTCTGAAGCCATCTCCCCTTCTCCCATCACACAGACCCACTATAGAGTCCGTCCCCTCCCTTCTCACAGCCCCTTCAGATGCTGACGGGCCGCTCTCAGCTCTCCTTCTCTTGCCTTCTCTTCTCCGTGCTGCTCAGCCCCAGCTCTCGGCCTGTCCTCGCAGGGAGGGCTTCCATCCCTGCCGCCATTTCTGTGTCCCTCCTCTGGCCTCGCTCCAGCAGCCCCCCGTCTCTCCTGCCCTGAGGACTCCACCTGTGGACGCAGTGCTCCAGGTGAGCTGTCACAGCACAGCAGAGGGGCAGGAGCACCTCCCTGCCCTGCTGCCCGCGCTGCTCTGCCTGCAGCCCAGGGTCCGCTGGGCTTTCTGTGCTGCGAGGTTTGGGGCTCAGCTGTTTCGCGGGACCCTGCGCAGCGCTCGGCGCAGAGGGCGTTGTGTGAGCACGGGGGGCGTTGGGACCGGGGGACAACAGCGGGTGCGATGCGGGCAGGCGGTGCTCACCTCTCCCGCAGCCGCGGTGCCGGTGCCGCCCCAGGCCGTCGGTCGGGGCGCGGTGCAAGCCACCTGTGCCACGTGTCACCGCTTATCGATCCCGCAGAGCGAAGTCTCGCCGCACCGGGAGCTGCGGGGAGGTGTTGGGAGCGGGCTGGTTCCGAGCTGGGCTGCGGAGCGCCGCCTGGGAGTCGGCCCCGTTCTGTCGCAGGGGACGGAGCGCGGTGCCACCCGCCCGACCGCGTTTTTCCCCCGGGCGGCGTCCCGCCGAGCAGCGCCGCCGCCCGCCGCCCGGCACCGCCCGCCGCCCCCCGCGTCACTTCCCCGGCCTGGCCCTATGAACGCGTGTCACCGCCCTGACGTCACCGCCGGCCCCGTGTTTACAGCCGTCCGCGGAACGGGGCGATCCGAAGTGCCGCCGGCAGCCCCGCGCCGCGCTATGGGGCTCCGCGCCCCGCCGCGCCCCGCCTGACCGCCCCACGCCTCCCCCCGACCCGCGGCACGGCAGCCTCGAGCCGGGGATGCGGGCACGATGCCCTCCGCCGGGGCCGCCGCGCTGGCCTGGGCGCTGTTTTGGCTGCTCGCCCCTCCGTCCGCCCTGCCCGAACCCCTGGACCCGAAGAAGAACGTGGAGCAGAAGGACGCCGTCTTCGACAAGGTCTATTCGGACTGGGTGGCCGCCGACACGCTCAACATCTACGCCTTCAACCACACGGTGCTGAGGAACAGGGTGAGCCGGCGGCCGCGGCAGGCAGCGAGCGGAGGTGGCCGGGGGGGGGTTGGTGTTCTCTTTTATGGGGTGTGTTCCCCTTTTGGGGAATGAGTTTCCCTTTTCTTAGGGAGTGCATTTCCTATTTCTGGAGTGAGTTTCCCTTTTTGGAGGTGTGTTTTGTTGTGGGGTTTTTTTGGAGGGGGATGTTTCTCATGTGGGGGTTTATTTCCCATTTTGGGGGATGTTTCCCACTTAATAGAATCATAAAACCACAGCATGGCTCAGGTTGGAGGGGAGCTCAAAGCCCACCCAGTGCCACCCCCGGCTGCCCCCCACCAGCTCAGGCTGCCCAGGGCCCCATCCCACCTGGCCTTGAGTGCCTGCAGGGATGGGGCACCCACAGCTCTCTGGGCAGCAGGGCCAGTGCCTCACCGCCCTCACATCTAACATCTCCCCTCTTACCATGTCAAGCCATCCCCTCGCTATCCTATCAGCCATTCCCCCTTGTCCTACCATTTTAGGGCTCATTACCCCAATTCGGGGTTTATTTCCCATTTTTGGGGCCGTGTTTCCCATTTCAGGGCACATTTCCCATTCCCTGCTGCCCTGGCACCAGGCATAAAGCAGTGCCTCTGCTGACCCAGGGAAACCAGGCAGACCAATGTCACCGCCTGGGGTGACAGTGTAGCCGGGCACTGGGGACAGCCCGGAATCCCACAGAAGGGAGGTGTCCTCCCAGCAGCAGGGACCAACACGTCTGCCAGCGCAGGCTGAGCAAAGTCCACGCGCCGGGGGAAGGTCTTGCCAGGCCAAAGTGTCACCTTCCCACAGACGGAGGGAGTGCGGGTGTCGGTGAACGTCCTGTCCGACCACAAGGACCTGCCCGTGCTCTTCGTGGTGAGGCAGAAGGAGGCGGTGGTCTCGTTCCAAGTGCCACTCATCCTTCGGGGGCTGTGAGTATCGATGGGGCTGAGGCTCCCAGGGCTGTTGGCACAGCGTGGCACAGCTCCCGTCTGCCCTCCCCAGGTACCAGAGGAAATACGCCTACCAGGAGGTGAGCCGCACGCTGTGCCAACCGCAGACCAAGGTGGAGGTGGAGACCCAGCACTTCTTTGTGGACGTTTCCACGCTGTCCCTCAACGCCTCCTACCAGCTGCGGGTCACCCGCGTGGAGAACTTTGTGCTGCGGTGAGGAACCCCCCTCCCATCCCCTGCCTGCTGCCCCGCCATGCGGCCCTCATCCTCTCTGTGCTCTCTGCAGGACGAATGAAGCCTTCACCTTCAATGCCACAGCATCACAGCCGCAGGTGAGGGGCTGTGCTGGGGCAGAGGGGCGGCACTGGGGGCAACAGCGCAGGGAACAAGGTGTCCTTCTGCCCACAGTACTTCAAGTATGAGTTCCCCGACGGAGTGGACTCGGTGATTGTGAAGGTGACCTCAGCCATGGCCTTCCCATGCTCCGTCATCTCCATCCAGGACATCCTGGTAGGATGGGGCTCAGGGTCTCACCGGGCAGCCCTTGGTGCTCAGCTGAACTGATGGGCCCGTCCCTCTGCCCAACAGTGCCCCGTCTACGACCTGGACAACAATGTGGCTTTCATCGGGATGTACCAGACCATGACCAAGAAAGCGGCCATCACAGTGCAGGTGGCTGTGGGGGGGACGTCCCACCCCATAGGGTCCCATACGTCCCACCTGGGCGCTGCTGACCCCTGTCTCTCCCCAACATGGACACTGCAGAGGAAGGATTTCCCCAGCAACAGCTTCTATGTGGTGGTTGTGGTGAAGACAGAAGATGAGGCCTGCGGAGGAGCCCTCCCCTATTACCCCCTCTCCAAGCGCACCTCCCCAGGTACTCACTGTGGGGCTCGTGCTGGGGATGGGGCTGGGCCCACGCCGTGGGGCTGACTGCTGGCTTTGCCTTCCCACAGATAAGCCAGTGGATCAACACAACCGGCAGAAGATGCTGGAGGTGGTGGTGTCACCGGCCATAACCTGTAAGCCTGGGTGGGAGGTGGCTCCGGGTGCCGTTAAGGGCTGGGGGCTGCTGGGTGGTGCAGGGACCAGGGGTTGCTGCTCACCCTGAGGCTCTCTGCAGCGGAGGCGTACGTGAGCAGCATGCTCTTCTGCCTCGGCATCTTCCTCTCCTTCTATGTCATCACGGTGCTCATCGCCTGCTGGGAGAACTGCCGGTGAGGTCCCATGCTCCCACTCTGCTCCAATTCAGAGGCCTGCCACCACATCCCCTCCTAGTGCAGTGTCCATCCTCAGTGCCATGCCCCCTCCCGGTGCCATATCCCAGCTCTGGTGCCACGTCCCTGTCCCAGCGTTGTGTCCCAGCCCCTGTGCCACATCCCTCCCAGCGCCATGCCCCCTCACGGTGCCACATCCCAGCCCTGGTGCCATGTCCTATCCCCAGTGTCATGTCCCATTCCTGATGCCATGTCCCAGCCCCAGTGTCGTGTCCCAGCCCCGCAGTGCAGCTCACGTCCGGTTCCTTTGGCAGTCAGCACAAGAAGAAAGGGCTCCTGGCTGCCATGGACTCGCCCAGCCTGGACACGGGTGAGGGGTTGGGGGCACGTGGAGGGGATGTGCCTGGGGCTGGTGGGTCCTTCTCCTCTTTCAAGCCTTTCCTGTGCCAAAGAGCAGAGGCAGGGATGTCCGGGGGTTTGTCTTCTCTGCTCTGGGGCTGACGCGGCTGAGCTGGGACTTGGGCAACTGACTGAATCTCTCTCTTTTTCCATGTCTTTCTGGGACCCCCAGCATCCTTACTGGGTAGGTGCCGGCACTGCTGCACACCAGGCGGGCGCAGCCCCGTGTTGGGGTGCTGATGGTGCTGTGTGTCCCCTCCTGCCTTGCAGGGCACGCCCACAGCATCCCAGACTCCTTCCTCGGGCATGCCCCCTACGTGGGCTGTGGATACGGCTCCTTTGGTGAGTGCTGCACACCGGTCCTCGCCCCATACCTATGGGGCCAGCAGCCGTGCCATCATGCCCACCCCCTCTGTTTTTGCAGAGAACGGTTCCTCCTGCAGCACCGAGGCCATCACAGACAGCATGGGCTCTGCAGACGTCTCCTATGGATACATGGGTGCGTGTGGGGCTGCCCCAAGGGCACGACCAGTGATGTGCTCGCTCCATCCATGGCAGCTCCTCATTGCCAGCCTGCAGCAGGGGCTCCAGCTGGGCATCACCAACTGGCGAGGCGGTGATACGTGGGGCGCTCCCGAGGTGCCGGCGGTGGGCTCGGCTCCCGTCCTGCCCCAGTAACTCTCGCTTTCCTTTAAAGGGCAGGAGCAGTTCAAGCGGCGCATCCCCTCCTCCCCGATGAGGCACCAGTACATTGCCATGGGTAGATGTTGGTCCGAGCAGGGGCGGTCCAATCAAAGCAATCTGCCCTGCCCAAGCCTGACGCTGGGCACAGACCCAGCCGTGACCTCGGCCCCAACGTGGCCACATCCCAGGGTGTAGCTCTGCTCTGCGCCCCGTCCTGCCCCGGCGGGGAGGTGTGGGTGTAATTGGGGTGATTGCTGCCGCTGAGGAGCCGTGGGGGCTCAGTGCAGCCCTGCTGACCTCCCTGTCTCTGCTGCAGGAGAGCGGTCGCTGGAGAACGTGGCCGGCCGGCCGCGCCTGGATTCCCTCAGCTCTGTTGAAGAGGACGACTACGACACGCTGGCCGACATCGACTACGACAAGAACGTCATCCGCACCAAGGTGTGAGCCATGCCCATGCGTTGCCACGCCGTGCCGTGCTGCAGGCACTGCCCTCACCCTGCTTCTCCTTCCAGCAATACCTCTGCGTGGCTGACCTGGCCCGCAAGGACAAGCGGGTGCTGCGGAAGAAATATCAGATCTACTTCTGGTGAGCAGGAGGTGGCTGGAGGGCTGGGGATGTGTCCCGGCAGTGCCTCTCCCACTGCTGCAGGTGGGTGGCAGTGACATTGGTGACACTGCTGTGCCCCTCCCAGGAATATTGCCACCATTGCCGTGTTCTATGCGCTGCCCGTCGTCCAGCTCGTCATCACCTACCAGACGGTGAGCAGGCGGTGCTCCCACACCACGCTCTGCAGCAGTGGGGATGTGCCCGTGTCCCTGGCTGTTCCCAAATCTCCTCCCACTTCTTCTCCTCCTCCTCTCATTGCACTCACACCTGTAGGTGGTGAACGTCACCGGCAACCAGGACATCTGCTACTACAACTTCCTGTGTGCCCACCCGCTGGGGAACCTCAGGTGAGAGAGTGGGGTCCTGGCACGGGGCAGGGCTGTGAGTGTGGGTCCCAGGGCACTGACGGGCTGAACCCCCCCTGCAGCGCCTTCAACAACATCATCAGCAACCTGGGCTACGTGCTGCTGGGCTTGCTCTTCCTGCTCATCATCCTGCAGCGGGAGATCAACTACAACAGGGCGCTCATGCGCAATGACACACGCGCCCTGGTAAGAATCCTCAGCCAACCAGGCTGTGTCCCCAGAGAGCTCAGCTCCCCCAGGTGCCGATTCCCTTCTCTCTGCCCCTGCAGGAGTGTGGCATCCCCAAGCACTTCGGGCTCTTCTATGCCATGGGCACGGCACTGATGATGGAGGGGCTGCTCAGTGCCTGCTACCACGTCTGCCCCAACTACACCAACTTCCAGTTCGGTGAGTGCCATCCCAGCAATGTGCTGGGAGCTGCTGCAGCCCTGCTCACCGCTCCGTCCTGCAGACACCTCCTTCATGTACATGATTGCTGGGCTCTGCATGCTGAAGCTGTACCAGAAACGGCACCCAGACATCAACGCCAGTGCCTACAGTGCCTATGCCTGTCTGGCTGTTGTCATCTTCTTCTCTGTCATTGGTGTGGTGAGTGCGGGCGTGCAGTGGGGCTGGGCACGGTGTGGGGTGGCCACTTGCCCACCTGCTGGTCACTGGGCTCTCCACGTAGGTCTTTGGCAAAGGCAACATGGTCTTCTGGATCATCTTCTCTATCATGCACATCATGGCCACATTGCTGCTGAGCACCCAGCTCTACTACATGGGGCGCTGGAAGCTCGGTGAGGGCTGAGTGTGGGTGCTGCAGGCAGCGGGGGTGGGAAGGGATGGGGTGGGAAGGGACAAAATGGGATGGGATAGGTTGAGGTGGGGTGGAAGGGATTGGTTGGGATGAGATGGGTTGGGTTGGAATGGGATGGGATGCAGTGGAAATGAGATGGATTGGATCGGGTTGGGATGGGATGGGATGCAATGGGTTGGGTTGGGTTGGAAGGGGATGGGATGGGAAGAGATGTGATGGGATGTGTTGGGATGAGATGGGATGGGACAGAATGCGATGAGATGAATTGGGTTGGGATAGGATGCAATGGGATGGGATGGATTAGGTTGGGATGGGGTGCAATAGAATAGCATGGATTGGGTTGGGATGTGATGGGATGGGATGGAATGCAATGGGATGCGGTGGCATGGGATGGGATGCAATGGGTTGGATTGGTTTGGGATGGGATTCAGTGAAATGGGATGAGGTGTTGAGTTGGGTTGGGATGTCTTGCAGTCAGATGGGTTGGGATGGGATGCAGTGGGATGGGACCAGCTCTGTGCCCCCAGTACTACATCCCCACTCTCTGCAGACACAGGCATCCTGCGCAGGATCCTTCACGTGATGTACACAGACTGCGTCCGGCAGTGCAGTGGCCCCATGTACGTGGTGAGTGATGGCACCGGAGGGGAAGGGACACTGCTGGCCACCAGCTCAGGAAAGGGGCTGTGCCCCTTCACCCCTCTTGTCTTCCTTCACAGGACCGAATGGTGCTCTTGGTTATGGGAAACATCATCAACTGGTCCCTGTAAGTGCAGAACCAGGAGCAGGCGAGACCCCCACACAGCTTCCTCTGTGCCCAGACCCCCCCATGCCTGCTGCTGCTCCCACCCTGCTCCCCTCGGCCCCATGTGGGCTGAGGATTCCCAGCTCGTGACAGCTGTGAGCCAAGCATGGCATGAGCCCCCAGTGCTCCTTCAGTGCCCAGAAGAGCAGAACCAGAGAGCGGGCAGTAGGGCATGGGGGGGGGGGAGTCTTCAAGCTCTGCTGACCCCGCTGCCTCCTCAGCGCCGCCTACGGGCTCCTTGTCCGCCCCAATGACTTCGCTTCCTACCTGCTGGCCATTGGCATCTGCAACCTGCTCCTCTACTTCGCCTTCTACATCATCATGAAGGTGCGAGCTGCGGGCTGGCTATGCGGGCACCCGTGCCTGGTGGGAGGGTGGCAGGGGTGGCTCCTCGGGGGTGTGGAGTGACCCACCATCTCCTCCAGCTCCGCAGCGGTGAACGCATCAAACTCATCCCCCTGCTCTGCATCATCGGCACCTCTGTGGTCTGGGGCTTTGCACTCTTCTTCTTCTTCCAGGGGCTCAGTACCTGGCAGGTAGGTGTGTGGCTGTGCGGGGTGTGGGGCAGCTGTGGGGCAGACACGGTGATGGCTGCCCTTTCCTGCTCAGAAAACACCAGCGGAGTCCCGGGAGCACAACCGTGACTGCATCCTGCTTGACTTCTTTGACGACCACGACATCTGGCACTTCCTCTCCTCCATTGCCATGTTTGGTTCGTTCCTGGTAGGTGCTGCCCGCTGCACAGATCCCACTCCCCATCACTGCTGCCCATCCCACTGCCGTCCCGCTCCCCTCTGCAGGTGCTGCTGACGCTGGATGACGATTTGGACTGCGTCCAGCGGGACAAGATCTACGTCTTCTAGAGCCTGGAGGAGGGAGGCCAGGCACAGCATGGCACCCAGGGACCTGCCGTCCTACTGCTTCCCGGTGCCACAACCCAGGGCTGTGCCAAAAGCCCAGCAGGACCCTATGGGCCGTGCCTGCGCTGTGGGTCCCCACCGGATGCTCCGTCCTCATCGCCATTCCCACAGCAGGCTGGGGTCCCTTGGCCCCACTGTACCTCCTGCTCACCGTGCCATCCTCAGGGCTGCCCAGCACAAGTCCTCGCCAAAAGCGGTTCTGGGGATGCGCTGCAGTGCCCGGCCCTAATCCTGCACTGGGACTGCGCCCATCCTTGGTGATAAGTGACACTGGAAAGGCGCTGGTGGGCTGCCCGTCCCGCAGCTCTACACACACCGGTGTGGGACCTTCAGTGCCTAACGCCCAGGTGTGGGGCACGGCGATGCCTTTGCACCCCGGGGCGGCCACGGGGCTCAGAGCCTCTCGGGGTTTTTATTCTCCCGTCCGCTGCTCCTGCAGTGCTCAGCACTCAGCTGGGCTCCGGGTGGCTCGCATTAAAGTCTCTGCACTTTACAGCAGCTGCCGCCTCCTGTGGCGCTGGGAGTGGGGTTGGGACTGGGGCTGGGGGCTCGGCGGGTGCTGCTGGGTGTCAGCCACACTCTGGGCATAGGGTTCTGTGTGCTGTTGGCTGCAGGCATTGGGTTGGGGTGTGGGGGGGTTTGGCAGCCCTGGGGAAGGGGGGATGGATGTGTGGGGTCCTGGGGCTGCACCCCTCGCTGAGCACACAGGATTCCCAGAGGAGAAGCTTGGAGCTGTGGCTGTGCCACGTGGCAGCTCCTGGCACTGCAGAGAGGGTCAGGCAGAGCCCAGGATGGTGTGGCTGTGCCAAAGTGTGAGCCCTATCACACCCCATCCCAACATCAGCTCTGCCCCCCACCCTTCTGTATCCTGCCCACCCCACTGGGGCAGAGCAATGCCCAGGACCTGTTGTGCCCTGGCAGGATGCCCGTAGGATGCCCATCGCCTCGCAGCCCTGCGCTGCCCAGCCCTGCCTCAGCTGTGCTCTCCAAGAGCCCCTGTGTGCACCACGGCCATCCCATACCCCAGCCTCGCACCCGCTGCCCCCCGTGCCCCCACCCACCAGGAGCCTCCCATCCCTGCAGTGAGCACAGGGGAAAGCCAGCCATGAAGTCAGGGCAGAAAACTCCGCGAGCGCCTGCCTATAAAAGGATTTACTTCATCAGAGCCTCCGGGCCCCGCTTCCTCCCTGCCCCAAAACCACTGGGGCTGAGGCACGCAGGGAATGCTCCGGCACGGGCTTTAGTCACTGGTTTTCGGAGTCTTTCCCCAAATATGGTGCCTGGGCCGGAGTCATGGTGTGCTGTGGGGCTGGGGGAGGGCTGGGGGCTGTCCCGTGGGCCGCTGACATCACTGTCTGGCCTTTTAGCGCAGCGTCGGCCTCCGAACTGTGCAGTGTGCTGGCACCCACCGAGCATCGCCGCTCGCCTCCCTGAGTCGCTGCTTGTGAGTCCTGCGGGGTTGTTGGACGGAGGGTGTGCTGTGGCTGCCGGCCCCTGGGATGGGGATGCTGCTGCGGGGATGAGGATGCGGCTCCCCACATTGGGATCCTGCTCCCCACACTGGGGTCTTGCTCCCTGGATTGGGATGCTGCTCTCCAGGATGGGGATGATGCCGTGAGGATGGGAGTGATGCTGCTGGGGTGGAAATGCTGCTGGCTGGGACGGGAGTGATGCTTTCTGGATTGGGGTTCTGCTCCTAGGGTGAGGGCTGCAGCTCCCTGTGCTGGGGATGTTGCTCAGGGCATGCTGCTGCCCCTGGTGCTCAGCACCACTTTGGTGCCACTGCTCCGTGGCTCACAGGAGCAGTGTTGGTGGGTGCTGCAGGAGAAGCAGACACAGCCCCCAGTGACTGAGTTCCTGCAGGAAAGGGGCATGACACGGTGCAGGGAGACAGGTCAAGAGGTGGGTGTGGGGCTGGTCTGGGTTCAGCGGTGTTGGAGACAGAGCTCAGGTCTGTCTGCAGGGCTCGTGGGGTCCTGTGCTGCTGGCAGAGAGCAGGCTGTATGTTCTGCTCCGCCCCACGTGTGCTCTGCTTTGCTCTGCATGCTGTGCCAGGGCTTGGTGCCGTCCTGCAGCAGTTGGGAGGCTCTGCCCAGTGGATGGGGCGAGCTGGCTGCTGGGGAAGCCCAGGGAAGGAGTGGATGTGGGAACCATGCATGCTGCTCCATGGCCCAGCCCCAGCACCCGGCTAAACCAAGCAGGAGCTGCACAGGGAGGAGCAAGGCCAGCTCTGTGAGGGTTTAGCTGCTGGCTCCCCACCACCTCTCCCTCCTGGCATCCATCCTGACATCCTCTGGCGCTGCCCACCACAGCCACCCTCTGCTCTGCCCGCACCATGTCCTTACAAGGGCACGGGACAGCTCCTGCCACGGCCTGGCCCCGCTGGTGCTGGCATGAGGACATGCCCATGGCACTTTGCTGTGCCACAGCCACCCAGCTCCACTGCCTGCTCCCTTCCTGGGCGTCTGCAGGCAGCTCCAGCCATGGCCACCCAACGCTGGGGACATCCACACCAGCAGGAGCTGGCTGCTGGCTGAGCGAGATGGGCAGGAGGCAGTGCAACCCAAGCAAGGCAGATCTGGGTAGGAACCATCCACCTGGGTGCGCTACAAGGATCACAGCCATGCTCACGCCTCCAGATCTCCATTGGCATCGACGGCCATTGCCTGCCCTGAGATGAGCTCAGGGAGGATGCCATGGGATGCAGCACGCTGGGTGTGGGGGCTGGCAGCCCCTCACAGCCCCCTCCCGCTCCAGGTCTCTGCCCACCGCAGCCATGGCAAACAAGGGCCCAGCCTATGGCATGAGCAGGGATGTCCAGTCCAAGATCGAGAAGAAGTACGACGATGAGCTGGAGGACCGCCTGGTGGAATGGATCGTGGCTCAGTGCGGGTCCAGCGTGGGCCGCCCGGACCGGGGCCGCCTGGGCTTCCAGGTCTGGCTGAAGAATGGCATCGTAAGTGCAAGGCTGGAAGGGTGGGAGGCTGCGACGCGGTGCAGCATGGCACAACACAGCGCAGAGCTCAGCCTCTCCTCTGCCCGCAGGTCCTCAGCCAGCTGGTGAACAGCCTCTACCCTGACGGCTCCAAGCCTGTCAAGATCCCCGACAGCCCTCCCACCATGGTCTTCAAGCAGATGGAACAGATTGCCCAGTTCCTCAAGGCGGCTGAGGACTACGGTGTGGTCAAGACAGACATGTTCCAGACTGTCGACCTCTTTGAAGGTGTGTGCCTGGGTGGGTGGGGGGCTGCAGGCGGGGGGCTCACAGCACTCACTGAGAGGGTGCTGCCTTCTCGTAGCCAAGGATATGGCGGCGGTGCAGAGGACACTGGTGGCCCTGGGGAGCCTGGCGGTGACCAAGAACGATGGGCATTACCACGGGGATCCCAACTGGTTCATGAAGTAAGTGGGAGCACAACCCTGGGGTTGAGGGTTGAGGGCTGATGGCCTGGGGGTCGGGGTCGGGGGGGGGGTGTGGGGGTGCCCCATCGCCTCTCTGTGTTCCGTGCAGGAAGGCGCAGGAGCACAAGCGGGAATTCTCCGAGAGCCAGCTGAAGGAGGGCAAGAACATCATCGGCTTACAGATGGGGACCAACAAGGGCGCATCACAGGCGGGGATGAGCTACGGCCGACCCCGGCAGATCATCAGCTAGGCAGCCCCCCGCCTCCCCCAGCCCCAGCCAGGACCTCCGTCTCCGCTCCCTCTGTCCCGCGTGCCGCAGCTGCTGGGGCAACGGCGACTCCAACCGCCCCTCACCGATTGGTATTTATTGAAAACAAAAAGCCAGCCAGCCCAAACGACCCTTCAGCGCCTCGACCGGCAGCACGCACCGAGCGGCGGCCCCCGCGGCTATGCTGGGGCAGCCCGGCCGCGCTCTGCCGTGCTCGCTCCGGCTCCCAGGCGGCCTCTCGAGCTCTCCTCTTCTCTCCGGCCTCGCACGCTCCCTGCTTCACCCCTGCGAGCCCCGCTGCGAGCTGGTCCTGCCCCGCTGTGCAGAGCCGCGCTCGTGGGGACCCACGGTGCCCCATGGCCCTCCCTGGGGCGGGCGCGTGCCCCAGCACCCGGAGCCACCCTGCCTGCCCACCACCCCGCACCGGCCAAAAGTCACTCCAGCAGAGATCCTTGCAAATGGGGAGAAAAGAAAATTGGCCTCGGTTTTGTACTTCGTTTTTGTCAAAATTAAAAGGTTGTTCATCTAATGCGGCGTGCCGAGGTTTCCTCCTGCGGGCATCCAGGGAAGCCAAAGCCCTGGAGAGGCGGATGGTGCCGAGTTTGGGGTCTCTACACTCCCCCAATGGCTGCTGCCATTCCTTCTTCCACCTGCCCAGGCCATCGCTCACCCCTGCTGCAGGGAAACAGAGTACAGAGGGCTATGGGCACCCAGGAAGGCAGCTCCACGGCCCCGGCACTGCGTGACGCAGCTTCCCAACCCAAGCAAAGCCTGGAAGGGCAGAGGAGTCACAGAGCGGGGAGAGGAGGGTTTTTAGAAGGCTTTATTTGGAAAGTTACACAATAGGACTTTGCTGTTTAAAAAACAACCCCCAGCTTTAAAAAAATAAACCAGCGAATCCAAAGACACGTGAACAAACCAGCCCTGCTCGCAGATGAGCCACTGCCAGAGCAACTCCGTCTCTCATTCCCAGCCCAAAGCAGGCACTGCATGGAGCCCCATCCTTCCCAGCACGGGCTCATGCCCCAGCAAGGGGCTGCTTTGTTTGCTGCAGCAGGTCCCCAGGCAGGGACATCCCATCCCTCTGGCCTTCCTGCAGCTCAGGACAGGCACAGGGGATGTGGCAGAGGTGGCACCCAGTGCACTCTGCACTGTTTTCTCACTGCACCCCATGACCAGGATGGGCGAGGAAGCTCTGCTGCCTTCTGCCTCCCCAGGCGTGCAACCGTGTGCGTGGCTGCTGGAGAGAGCAATGTGGCGGGGCCAGAGCACAGGGGACAGGAAGCGAGCTCCTCGAGGAACGGGCTTAAGGCTTGCTTTGTTTTCCAGAGCAAGGGAAGGGGAAGCTCCTCTCCCACTGCCAGCAGAATTTCTCCATGTTTCTGAGCCACTTCCAACAGCACCTTCCGCAGGACACAGTGACAGTGGTCCCTGGTGGCTCAGGAAGTCTCTGCTGCCCGTGCCCAGGAGGACGTACCGAGTAGGGGGATGCAGCCCAAAGCCCATCCATCCCCTGCTAGCATGTCTGCAGCTCTCTGTCGTCTGCGAGGAGCTCAGCTGCTGCCTCCCGGCCCAGGTACCCTGCTGAGGCGGGGGCTGCAGCTCTGCTGCTAGTGGGAAGTTTGGAGCGGGTGGGGGTCCAGGACTCCTCCTCCCCTGTATCCTCCTGGGCAGGCTCTAGCAGCTCACACTCCACCTCGACGTCCTCAACTCCCTTCTCCCTGTAGAGTGGCACGGACTCCATCTCCAGCCCGTTCTCGAGGGCTCTGTGCTTCCCTCCCTGCCGGTACCACCTGCAGGCACCGGAGCTGTGACAGGTCAGGTCAAGCCCCACGTTGTTCCTGCTCAGGCAAACCTCCAGCATGTAGTAGAAAGTCCAGAACACAGCAAAGCATCCCAACAGCAGCAGGGTCTGCGGAGGAGGAAATCCTTTTAGACACAAAACCCTTCAACTACCCCACAGCTGCGCAGCGTCACCTGGCACATCCCACAGCAGAGGGCCCAGCACCAGCAGGACCCAGTGATGCAGGTTCTCCAGTGACTCCCTGGCCTGCCCCACACCTCCCAGCAGCCCATAGCAGGCTCACCTTGAGTGTGTTGGCTGTGATGGTGTAGTGCTGCTGCTCAGGGATCTCCAGACCCGGAGGGCAGGGCAGGGAGAAGTCACTGTTCAGGTACTGCCCACTCATGGCTTCTTCCAGCAGTCTGGAAGATAAAGGCACCCACTGAGGTGTGCTTCCCACAGGCAAGCATGACTCCAACAGAACATCTGACATGCTTGTGAAGGCTCTTGAGCACCTTCCACTCCACTGGGGGTTTTGCCAGCTCTGCAATAGGGCTCTTCTATGCAACCCAAGACCCGCCTCTGCCACCTATTGAGGGCAACCCTGTGCTAGGTGACAGCTGCTGAGCTGCAGCCCCTCTTCCTCACCCTGCCCTGTACATCATGATGGCACTGCTCCAGTCAAGCAGCTCCAGCTCAGAGACTTCTGTAACGTCCCTTAGCTCTCCAGCTCCTGTATCCCCTCTGAGATGGGGTTCTGGTCTCCTACCTCTGCCGCTCCTTCATCTCTGCTGGGGTCCAGGAGGAACCGTACAAGGTGAGCTGCCACTGCTTCAAGGTCCCAGGCCTCAGACTGTCATCTCCTGGGGAAGAAACAGGTTGGACCAGAGGGAACTCCCACTTGGCAATGCATCAGGCTAACCTACTACAGCCCAGGTGCTGGGCTGGCAGCTCCCCCGGGCACAATGGTACTGGTGCACAGCCTGGCCAAGTGGCTCTGAGAGGGGTTGCTCCTATCTCAGCCACAGTCCCAGCTGTTGTCCGAGAGCACCCCAGCAGCAGGACTCACCGGTGTCCCTGATGACCAGCCTGTACATGCCCTGTGCTTCCTCACCCCAGCATCGAACTGTGGAGAAGGTCCAGTCAGCAAAGCCGTTAGGATCCCTGCCAGAGAGTGGGAGAAACGAACCATGAGTTTGTAAAGCAGCCTGAGACACAGGGCTGGACACGGGCCCTGACTTCCCTGCTCGGGGCCAGATGGGCTGGGTGTCCTGCTCTGTGGTGTGAGCCTCTGTTCCCCCAGTGCTTACGAGTCCATGCTCCTGGTGGTTCCTATCAGGGACATCATGCCACTGGGGCAGAAGAGCCTGATCTCCAGGTTGCCGCGGCGGGGGTGCGTTATGGTGACAGTGACTGCCACGTGCTCCAGGGTTCTCATGCCAGAGAGCTGTAGGTCGGTGGTGGTGACTACAAAAGGACACAAACACTGATTGCTGCCTTCCCACCCGGAGCCAAGGAGGGTCTCGCTGGCATCCAGCTTTCTCCTGCCCTGACTCAGGGCCTGCAGGCTCATCAGCCCACCCAGTGTACTGTGGACACTGCAATGAAATAGCACCTTGCCCCTTATCAATCCATTCCCTCTGGATTTGTGTAAGCTTTCAGCAGCCCCAGAGGCTGCTTTGAACCAAAGCTATATAGGAGGTAGATGTGGAAAGAGGGTGAGAAACCTGGTATCCAGACTCCCTGTTCCAGTCTCAAACCATTCACAGCTCCACGGATGCTCACAGCCCTGAAGCCACTAATTATAGAAGAGGAAATCCTGGCACGCTTCAGAACAGGTTGTATCACGTGGCTCAGCCCCCCCCAGGCAGCCCAAGAAGCAGGTGGGCACTCTGCTGCCTCCTATAAAGGCACAGCAGGCACAGCCCAGGACTGCAGTGTGCTCCCTGAAGCCACATGGGGAAAGGGTTAACCTCGAGCCAGCCTGCAGCACCTGGGGGACCACAGTGCCCCTGGCTGCACATTCCTCTGCGCATACTTCTCCCAATTGCCTCTTTTTTGCCTCTTCCCAAAGCTGCAGCTGCTCAGCTTTCAGCTCATAATTCCATTTAGGGCAAAAGGAGCAGCTTTAGCCCTGGCCCTCGTCTCTGAGGCACAGCAGGGCTAACCCTGCTGCCAGACCCCTGCGGTCACTCTCTCACCCCTTGGGTTCTGCAGTGCTGGTGCCTGCAGGGCAGCCAGGGAGCCTGGCGACAGGACAGAGGGAGAGTGTGCAACCTGTGCCCCCCCAGCATCTCCCAGCTGGCCAGCAAGGAGGGAAGGGAGAGGATCAGCAGTGAGGTGCTGGGCCCCTGAGCTCCTCACTCCTTCCTGGGGGAACTCTGCCCTGGGGAACAGCCTCCGGCCACTGCCATCCCTCTGCCAGGGGCTGCAGCCAGGGCAGTTGGGGCATCAGCAGGGACCTGGGTGCTGCTGGGGGTGGGAAGGGTGCAGGGCAAAGCCCAGCTCTCCTTCCCACTGGTAGCAGCTTGAGCATTGCCTTGTTTATGTGGACAGCGGCCGGCCAAGTCAGGAGCTGGAGCATTACCTAAAATGGTCAAAGCCAGAGGAACAGGTCTGGCTGCTGCCCAGCGCAGCCCAGTGCACTAAAGCCCGTCTGGCCCTTCAGAGACATCAATCTATGGGATGGAGTTATCACAGGGAGCAGGCAGGGTGTGCAAATCAACAGAAACAGGTCCTCTGGGGAGGGGCATGTGGCACAGGGGTTGGAGATTCATGATCATTGAGATCCCATCCAACCCTGGCCATTCTGTGATTCTGTGGGCAGCAGAAAGAGACAGGGAAGGGGCCAGGCAGGCCAGCACTTAACCCTTGTAGGTGGCGGACAGGCTCTGAGGCCTCAGCAGAAGCACACGCTGCCACATGGCACCACACCTGCCCTTACCATTCCACGTGGCTTCCAGCTCCTGTGGCAGCAGAGGGATGCTCCTGCCTTCCTTCAGCACCGGGCTGACGTATGAGGCGAGGTATGGAACAGACTCCCAGATCTGCCAGGTGGAAAGCAAAAGGGCTCAGGAGGAGCCTGGTGACCCTGCATGACCACTTCCTCATCTCCCATCACTCTTGCTAGCCACTCATATCACCCCTCCTGTGTACAGATATGGGCCCAGCTTGCAAACTCAGGCAGTGACAAGTACTGCAGCGCTGGGGAAGAGTGCCCATGAGTCTAAGAGCAGAAGGAAAGGAACTGCCTGTGGGCTGGAGAGGTTGATCAGACTCGTGACTCCAGGAAAACAGCACCTCTGGTTTTGTCTCCATCACTTTGCGATGAGTGGCTTTGAGTAGTTACTTGGAGCTGTTATGTTTTTAGCAGCACAGCAGGATAGGGCTCAAAGCCCTGGGAGAAGAGCATACCATACAATCCCATGAAAAGTTGAGCATTGCTGGCAACAGGCAGCAGCCCTGCACTCTGTATGTGGGTGAGGATGAAGAGCCAAAGGGGAGTGCTCTGGTCTCCGTGCAACTGGTGGTATGAGGGAGTAGAGGTTGGGATGTCCCTGCTCTGACCACAGCACACCACAGAGGCCCCGGGACACAGAGCTGCCAGCTCAGAACGCCCCAGTTCTTTGGGGCATGACGCCCTCCCTGCAGCATGCTGTGCACGGGGAAGGTGCTGGGGCTGCTGACGAATCTCCCCAAGCCATGAATCAGAGCTGTCGTCTCCCACGAGCGAAAGTTCTCGCCCATGGCTATATATAGTTGTGAGAGAGCAGCAGCTCGGCAGCAGGTTTCAGGCACTGCCGAAAGCCTCATGACTTCATACCAAAAGCAGCCTTGCAGTGAGGGCCGGCAGGACGACAGCCTCGCTGCTGCCTGCACTGCAACAGCGTCACCCCATGCGCTGCCAGCACAGGGAACTGCCCCTGCTGCTGGGGTAGGTCTGCTCTAGGGGCCTCTGGAGCACACCTGGGACAGGGGCAGAATTACCTTGGCAGCGTTGACCAGCCTCCAGGCGTTGAGCAGGCCGAAGCCATGCTGGTGGCTGTGGCTGAAGCCGGCCCGGTTGACGTCCCACCTTGCGTGACGATCCTCGTACTGGAAAGAAATAAGAAGAACTCATTGCCTTGGGGGACCCTGGCAGCCCTGCAAACCCAGAGCAAATGAACTGGGTCTGAAGGAAGGGAGGCTCAGAAATCTCCTGCACAGTGGGGAGGCAAACCTATATGGCCTCATTAGAAAGAAACGGGTTGACCTTTGCTTGAAACAAGTCCCAGGACAAACAGGCTCCCCAGCTCCTCAGAAAGGAAATCAAACAGCACAAAAGGGCACAAATGCCTCTGCTCTGAAACATCCCAGCTGCTCCTTTCTCCCTGCCACCCAAGCCACGGACTGTGGAATGGCAGAAGCCTTGGGGAGAAGAAACCTAGTCCTTTAAATCAACAAGATTCAGGCCAGAAGGATCTGTATTCCATCATTTATCAGGTTGTACTGCTCAGGCAAAGCTGGCCTGAAGTTGTGGAAAACATTGCCCTGTGCCAAAGTGAGTTTCCTCTTAGATACAGCATGAGCTGGACATAGATTCCTGCTCCCTGGAGGTTGTGGAGGAGCCCTGTCCTTTGGAATCAAAAGCTCCAACAGTTCCCACTCCAGGTTTCTGCTGGGAGCTCCACCATGTCAGCAGGAGCTGGGCTGGAGTCAGGGCCGTGCAAAAGCAAAAGCAGTGTTTGCCACTGAGCTCTCTGTTATGTCTGTTTCCAAGAGCTCAGCTCTCTGGAGAATACAAGGAAAGGCTGGAGCAGGACAGAGCTCCTCGCTTCCCCGCTGCACAGCGCTGGGTGGCACATTGGGGACGTGTGTCAGGCACTGCGTGCTCACACAGCCCCAGGATCTGCGGGCGAGGATCGGCGAGTGCGTGGAAGACCTGTACAGATGGAGGCACTCCTGGAGCAAATACCCCATTTGTTACCGTGACAGTGGAAAATGCCTCTGCTGCATTCCTGGAAGGAACGTGGGGTGAGGGGAGAAGGCCATCCATTTGCTGGGAGCCAGACAACTGAGAGATTTATATAGGGGCAGACAGACATAAACAAGAATGTGCGCTGCAGGACCATGGCTATCCTGAAGCATCCTTGGAGGGAAGTTGTGGGAGATGCAGCAGGAGGGAGGGCTGCTGGCTCACCTTGGTGGCTGTGAAGACGATGATGTGCTGCACATCTCTCCAGGTGAGGCACGGCCGCACCTGCAGCATCAGAGCAATCATCCCTGCAGCAAGCGGAGCTGCAGCTGACGTCCCTGTGTGGCCTTCTGTGCATCCTGTGCCCTTCTGCAAGTCCCAGTCTGTCGTCACCTTCAGAGACAGAGGAGAGATGCCTCCTGTCACGCCAATCTTTGCCACGCTGCTGTGGCTGGGCTAGGAATGGGAGCAACTGAGTCGTGCTCTTGTGCCACCTGTTTCATGGCTCAGCCTGAGACACAACCACTAGCCCTGGGGACACAGGACAGTGGCTCAGTTGCTCTTGAGGGACATCCAGAGGTCAGCACTGCTCCTCACACTACAGATATAGGCAGAGGCTCTGGGGCTCTGCACTGTGCACAGCTAAGAAATGAGCAATGCTTAAGCACAAGAGGCCAGCAGCTGTGCTCCTGGCAGAGAAGGCAGATGTGGAGAGCTTGCAAAGTGAGAGCAGCCCACGGGCACTATGTGGAAGCAAGAGCCCTAATTTACTGCATGAGCACCCCCAGCAGCGTGCAGGATGGTGCACGCAAGCTGGTAGGTTTTCTTGAGGGCCCTGCAGTGTTGATCTATTGCTTGTACAACAGCAGTACTGATGCAATTGCTATTGCTCTACCACAAGCCTGGTGAGGAAGAGAAGATCCCTCAAGGGCTTGTTGGGAACATGAAGAGGGGCTCAGAAAAACTGGGAGTGGCAGAAAGAGCCAGGCATGGGCTCAACTGGCCAGCCCCCTCCTCCAGTGCCAGGGTCCACTGGGACACCAGATTATTCTTTGCTCAGGATGGTGAAAACCTTTTCCACCCTGGGTGTTTGTGCCTGGGCTGAGCAGACTGTCCCAGGAAAGGAGGAACCAAGCCAGCCCCTGCACCACTGACGCCATGGCAGTTACAAGCAGGCTTTGTGCAGCCAGGAGTGCAGAGAGAGTTCCTCTCTCTCAGGTAGCCAGCCCAGCCACAAATGTCTGTTAAACTCCATCCATCTCAGGTGAACGGATGGGAAAGCATTTTGGCATCAGGATGCTGGAGCAGGAATCAGAGCATGACACACAGGCAGGGAAGAGCAGTGCCCCACCACTGCCGAGCACCACGCAGTGCCCCAGCACGAACACAGCGTGCCAGCGCCAGCATCCAGACTCCAGCTCCCCACATACAAGGCTTTTACACAAAATAAGAGAGAAAAATCTTTGTAAGCCTGAGGACTCGCCCTTCAGAACACAGATGTGGGGAGCTGGTCCTAAGCCTCCCTGCCTGCATCAACCACCGCTAATCCGCCTGTCTCCAGCAGTCTCTTCCGCACCAGCAGTTTCCCCCCCAGCCAGCAGGCAGGAATTTGCAGAGCACAAGCTTTCCTTCTCTCTGTGGTTGCTGAGATCAGGCTCAGAGACAGGAGGGGCAGCCAGAGATCCCATCATCCTCCCTCAGCCTCGACCAGAACAACAACAAGAGCGGGGCAGCAGCAGGGGGAGAGGGTCAGGGATTAGTTGCTGAAAAGCCTGCAAACATTTCCCAGGCAGCTCCTGGCCAGGCCTTGGGTACTGAAACCAGTATGAGATGGCTTCAGTTCACCTCCCTGGGGGCTCTGGGAGGTGACATCTCTCAGCTCTGCTCCCATGCATGAAAACCTTCACTGGTCATAAACAGGCACACACACACCACGCTCAAATGCTGCAATTAGGACCCAAATACCAATTTGAACGAGCTGATTAAGAGGGAAACTATTTATAGGGAACTCAAACTCAACATAAAGACTCCTGGGATGCCCTTGTTTCAGGGATAACGCATTGCAGTTGTAAAGCAAAGAATGCAGATAGCTTCCTTTGGAGAGGGGGAGGATCTGGGCCTGAACTAAGCAACATGGGGAGAAGCTCAAGGCAGATACAGTGCTTGTGTGACTCTGGCTTATCCTCCCTGCTGACCACGCTGTAACCCCAGAACCACAGGATGCCTGCAGAAGGATCTTACTGGGCTTTGCAGGAGCACACAGAGCCTCAAAAGAGGCACTGGGAGGTTCCCAAATTATGCCATCTCCTTGCAAACTGCAAATGTCTGTTTCCCTCTGCTCTCAGCAGGGAGACACACTGCACTGCCAAGAGCTGCACTTTGTGTTTCCTTCTGTGTTTGACGCCATACCATTCTGTCAGCTGTTAACAACTTCAGTTAGCACTCGGACACTGCACGTCCTACAAAGAACACCCTGAGCAGCATAAACTTTCAGTAGGAAATACAGCTCGTGCCAGAAGCTGTATTAAATTCTTCCCATTAAGGAAACCACACAAAGTTTACAGACTGGTAAAAGAAAAAAGCCCAGCAGATGGCTCAGAAGTTAACCCTGACACCACCGAAGCACAGTTACAGGGCACTTAAGAGCAGGAGACTATAAAAAGGGGTGTGCAGGTTTTAACAAGAAAGGGGCTCACAGAGGAGCAGGCACATCAATGCAAAGAAAAAGGATGGCTCTGTCATACTTTGTTCCCAGGCTCTGCACAGCCTCTCCTTCTGGCTCCTTGATGGAATACCAGCCGCCACATCATTGTCATTATGTATTAAAAATGAAGGGGCATCTGAGACCTGCAAAGCTACCTCACCACCAGAAGGCTGTGGGCAGCTGGACATAAACCCAAAGACTTGTAACTCAAAGTACAGCAGCTCCTGTGCAGAGTACAGACCTTACTTGGCTGCTGTTGCCTTGTTTCCTAGCATCAAATTTCCAAACCAGCATGGGACAACTCAAGTTATTTCTGATACTAAAAAAAATGAGCTCCATTCTGGGTTTTACTTTCCCTGCTGCATGAGCTGAGTCACTGCTCTGGGCAGATTGTGCCATGCTCAAGTAAGTGAGCGAGATCTGCCCTCGTGCTGGACCATGAGAGGAGCTGCACAAGGGCTTGTGAGTCTCAGCTAGGCAGCTAAGAAGCCCAGGCTCTCCCATTCCCTGTGCTCCTCTCCCAGGCTCTCCCTGTTCTCCCAGTTTACCCAACATGTGGTCAAGCCTGTTTGACAAGTCCAGATTCAGCACCTCTCATTCAGGCACAGAGCCACAGCCACACTTCCCTGCTCGTGGGATCATTTCTCTTCTGCCTGCCCTGGGAATGGGACACCCCAGGATGGCTTGGGCTTTGCAGCTCCTGGTGGCACCACAGAACAGAGCCAGCACACAGCCATAGGGGTTGGTTAGCCTGACAGCTCCCTGAGTGCATCTCTGTCCTGGTATGAACGTGCTGGGTCAGGCCTGGGGCTGGTAAAAACAGGCCTGGCTGCTTGGCTTGGGGAAAAAGGACATTTTGTTGACAAGAAGTCGTTTTTTGGCGAAAAAAGGAAAAGCTGATAAAAATATTCAGAAAAAAAATATTCAGCTGGGAAAGGCACATGTGCCGGAACAGAAGAGCTGTGGCCAAGCAGCTTAATAAGACCAGTGTTGCTCCTGGCTCTCCATGCAGAACAGAAGTGGCAGGACATGATGCAGCCACAGCAGACACCCCACCTCCACTCTGGCCCCTGCCCTCAGGAAAGCCCACAGGGCTCCAAGCTCCATCCCTGCTGCTCAAAAGGGGCACACACAGATGGGATGCAGCTTGTTTTCCAGCTGTCACTGAAGGAGCTCCTGGTGACATTCCCAGAGACACAGTGCAGAGGAATTTCTCAGGGGTCACCCAAGTGCCCCCTGTCCCAGAAGATGCCTCTCCCTGCAGCTCCCAGCAGCACAGGGCAGGAGATAAGACAAGGCAGTCCCCGTCCCTTTTGGATCCTGCCTGCAGTTGAGGAGGCAAAAATGATGCAGGCAGGATCTGCACCTGGGGCCAGGAACACAGTGTGCCCAGGGAACAGCCCAGCTGGGAGAGGGCCACAGCACTGCAAGTTACCCGCTGACAGACAGTGACAGCGCCGGGAACAGCTAGAAACAGGAATCTCCTGCTCAGACCACTATTTATGCAGGACCCAGCTAAAAAGCACAATAATTCCCTGCCTTGCAGCTGCGTGGTAGTTGGAAGAGACAGAGCCTTGTCCCTGGTCTGCGCTGCACTGCGCATTACAGCCCTGCAGCTGGCAGAGCCCAGGGGAAGACATGTGCCTCACGTGGTACTCACGATGCTCCTCATCATCTTGTCCCCACCGCTGAAGGTCACGGCCAACATGGAGGCACACTCCTCAGCATAGAATGGCATGGAGCCCATCTCATCCACTGCACCTGGAGGAAAGCAAAAGGCAGCGGCCATATGGAACCTGTCTCACTTTAACCACTGAGACTGCAAGGTGATGAGCCCCTGAGGACCTGCTCTGCTGGCTGTGCTTCTTCCACATCCCCATCTGCTACCATGGTCTATAATTGCGGGTGGACTCCTCCCTTCCCCAGACACAGAGGAAGAAGGGGAGGGCAGGATGGTTGCCTTGCTGCTCTGCAATGTCTGCTGCTCCAGGCAGATACCTGGTTTTGTCAATAACAAGCCATGAGCACATCCTAACCCCCCAGAGCTCCGGGTGCAGAGGTGGACAGGAGGAGGGTCAGGCCATGGTGCATATGGCTTCCTAGCCCTGCATGCTCTCCCTCAGCACCAGGACAGCTTTCAGTGCAAACACTGCCAGCAGAGACAGAGCACTGACAGGGCCTGCTCCTGGGAGCTGGGGAAGGAAACCAGACCCAAGCCTGTATTTTTCCAAGCCTGGAAGATTTACAGGAAAGGCAGCCACTAAAAACAACCTTTCACGGTGCTTAATATTAAACAGCTTTTCTACCCCCCATGTAGCTTCAGGCCACAAGAAAATGGATTAGCTGTTTCTTTTCTAACACACATAGTGGGAATGCTGCGTTTCAAGTCATTCCCCAAACACGGCAGCATGGGTTTCACAGCCTGGGTGATGGAAATCTGAATGCAGGCAACAATTTCTCCTTCCCTGGGAAAGAGCAAGACAGAAGACATGTACACTCACCTATTGTGACAGTGTAGATGGAGTTGGCATACCCATCATAGTTGCAGTTGTCGTTGTGCTGCCCTCCATTGCCACTGGCCACCACAAAGATGCTCCCGAAGCCCCTGCGGCCGGCTATCACACCGTGCTGCAGGGCAGCCTGTGGAGAGGGGACAGTTCTGCAGGTGCTGCCTTCCCCAGCATCCTGCTGAGTGAGGCTCTCTGCCCCTCTACAAGGCCTCAGCCCTGACGTGCACCTGACACACTGTGCCCCAGAGCTTCCTCCTGCAGTATTTGCATGCAGCGGGAGAACAAACTGCGTAACTGGAAACAATTTGTCACCTCAAGCTGATACCCCAGGTGTCAGCATTGCTCTGAATGGCACAAAACAGCTATCTCATGGTCAGAAAAGTACAGCAGGAGGCTGCCAAGCAAAAGAGAAATTAAGCAGAACCACATCCTGCAAGCAACACGGAGTCAGTTTTGGGGCTCCTTGCAGCAAGCCCTCACTGCAGCATCCTGCAGCAGAAGCTGTTTGCAGGCAGCTGTTAGTGCTAGGAATGCCTGGTCTGAGCTGAGAGCTCCCTGAGCATCCCTTGGTTGCAAAAAGGAGTCAGAATAACACCACAGGTTGCAAAACAGTACTTTCCTGCTACAGCCAGCCTCTCCTTGGAAAGCTCATCCAGCACTGCCTGAACACTGCCCTCCCACAGCAACGTCACCTCTCCCCACCACACAAACGTGTAACACCTCTACTGGCAGCAATGGGAGCCAACAATTGTGCGTTGCACCACAGCAACACCCTGCCCTGCCTGCTCAGGCAGGAAAAAAGCCACCAGCACTGCAGGGCCAGGCCAGGGGCGACCCGTGCTGCTGGAACTGCTTTGTACCTTTCCCAGCTGATGGGGGCCATCCACAGTTTTCCCATCATCATCTGGACCCCAGCTGCAAAGAGAGACACTGTGATGTAAGAGGAGTCACAGACAGCAACACTTCCTCCCGTTATGGTTTGCCATCAGAAGGAGCTACATGGTGTTGGAGTAAAGCAAAGAAAGCCTCCCAGCTGGAGGTGATGCAGGCTCACCTGCAGCTGTAGATGTCATTGATCTGATAATGCTTGTTGAAGGCGATGGCCTCCATGCTGTCAGTGAGGGGCCCATCCAGCACTCGGATGCCTGCAGACAGAAGACAATGAACGTGACAGAAGGGGATCAAAGCAAGCTGTGTAAACAGCACGCACAAATTCCTCAGCAGGTTCACAGGAGGGATGCTTCCACTCCCAGCCTGACTGAACCAGATCTCCTGAAACTATAACCAGGATCAGTCTGCAGGGGCACACTGAAGTCAGGATCTGGAACTGCAGACACATCCTCATGCTCAGTTCCACATCCTGTGCCAGACACGGCTTTTCTGCTAAGTAAATACTCCAGTCCCACGGCCAGATTCGAGTTGGTGATAGGGAAAGGACAACTGAACACCCGTTAGACTCACTCCTCGGTGCTCCAGAACATCCTTGCCCAGAGCACTGCTCCAGGTTATTGCTTCTTTTCAGGGTTAGTCCCTGCCTGGAGCAATTACTTCCCCTTCCAGGCCACCAAATGGCCAGGCGTTGCTTTGGGATGGGTGGCATGCTTGATGACTGAGGAAAGGGTACAAGAGACGTAAGACACCTCAATTACTGTGCTCAGGACCTCTTCAGCAGTATAAACAAAAGCTCAAAGCTGAGTTTTCCTTGACCCTAACCCTTAATAACTACAGTTTTACATCATAGTTTCGGCTGGCAAAGAATGTTACAAATGGAAACCAGGCACACACCTCAATTAAGACTATTTATAAACAGTACAACTGCCCACCCATCTCAGCTCCTGCCCGGCACAGTGCATGTGGCTTTTTACTGTCACATCTGAGCCTTGCTCTGTGGAGGAGCTGAGCAGCCCAGCTAGGGATGAGCTGGCTCCAGCACTTCCATGCTGCTGTGGCATGTCTCCCTGTGCCATCCCAGAGCTCAAGGCTTTTCTCCTGCACTCACCCTGCAAAGTCAGGCACATATTTGGAGAGCCAAAGGTCAAAGAAATGCTGGGTTCTGCCCCAGTGAGCTCGAGTTAACCCCTTCCTACTGCTGCATTCACAGTGCTACAGTTAAACTACTGAGTTGACCTCTTCTCCTACCAGAGTTCCACCAGTAGTTTCTGTTTGCAGTCCCTTTGGCAGGTTGGAGACTGGGGCTGTGCTATGACCCACAGGCTGCTCTGGAAGCATCCCAATGGGGAACCACGAGCAGAGCAGGGGCATGGAACTACGTGCAGTGGCCTGGGAAGCTCTGTGCCTCCTGGACCCTGCTGGCACCCTTGGGCCCACCCTGTTCCCCAGCAGGGCTGTCACAGGAGGCTGGTGCTTGTCACAGGGAATGTGGCACCATCTGCTGGGTGTGGAGAGAATCACTCAGCAACGCTGCCAAGGATGTCAGGCATAGAGATCTCACTTCCCTCTGCAAAGGAAAGTGAGAGCTCCAGAGACAACCAAAGCACATTTCCAGCTTTGCACAAGGCAGATGCGCAGCACTTTGCACCCAAGGGGAATGCGGCGTATTCGGAGACATTTGCTTTCCAACGCCTCCAGATGCAGCCTGTAGCTCTGCACTGGACTGGACATCTCTGTGCAGCGTGGCACACATTTGCTTAGCTGTGTGGTGAATATTGTGGAAACTCCCAGCACACAACTAGTGCACTGTCAGGCCTCTCTGGAGAGGAGCTGAGGAAGAGCTGAGGAAGAGCTGAGCCCTTACCTCTGAGGAAGGAATCAGTCTCAGCAAGCCCTGCCTGGTTCACAGCCACCTGGGCTGAGCCACCTCTCGGGGGGGCCGTGCCCCAGCAGCACGTGCGGAGAGCAGAACACTCAGTACACAGCTTTGCCACAGCTTGCACCTACCTGCAATGCGGCTCCCATAAGCAACTCCCACCGTGCAGAAGCTGTTGTTGGGCACAGCAGCGATCTCCCCTGCGCAGCGAGTGCCGTGGTGGTTGCCGTTCTCTTCGTCAGGGTGAGGCATGGGGTCGGGGTCATTGGAGTTCAAGTCATAGCTGCCTTCTGGGCTCTGAAAACAGAGCCATGGTCACAACTCAGAATCACAGAATCACAGAACGGCCAGGGTTGGAAGGGACCTCAAGGATCACGAATCTCCAACCCCCTGCTGCATGCAGGGCCACCAACCTCCACATTTCATAGCAGCCCAGGCTGCCCAGGGCCCCATCCAACCTGGCCCTGAACGCCTCCAGGGATGGACGGGGCATCACAACCTCTCTGGGCAGCTGTTCCAGCACCTCACTGCTCTCATAGCAAAGAACTTCTCCTTGACATCCAACCTCAATCTTCCCTCAACTTAAAACCATTTCCCCTTGTCCTGCAGTTATCTACCCTTTCAAAGAGTTGATTCCCCTCCTGTTTGCAGGCTCCCTTTAGGTACTGAAAGGCCGCAATGAGGTCACCCCGCACCCTTCTTTTCTCCAGGCTGAACAAGCCCAGCTCCCTCAGCCTGTTGCTGTGGGGAAGTGCTCCAGCCCCCTGATGAAATCTGTGGCTCTGGTCTGGACCCTCTCCAACAGCTGTCTGCCTTTCTTGTACTGGGAGCTCCGGACCTGGATGGGGCCTCACAAGGGCAGAGTAGAGAAGGACAATCACCTCCCTGGCCCTGCTGGCCACCGCTCTTCTGATGGAGCCCAGGATACTATTTGCTTTCTGATCTGCAAGAGCACGCTGCTGGCTCATGTTCAATCTTTCATCCATCAGGACCCCCAGGTCTGCAGGTCTGCTCTCAAGGACCGCTCCTTCCACTCCGTATAAATGCCTGGGATTCCTCGGGCATCTGCTTTCACACACGAGCAGACACCACCAGGGCGTCCCAATGCTCAGCCACCTGCCCACTGTCCCTCACACCCACAGTGCCAGCACTCACGTAATTTGGCTGTATGTCCTTGATGGTGTGCTCCACGCCATCGTCCACCACCACTACCGTCACACCGCGCCCCGTCACGTTCCGCTCCCACACGCCGGTGACGTTGATGTCCTTCCCGGGGCTCTTGCGGTTGTTCTGAGCAGCAGAAAGGACAGTGAGAGCAGTGCATGAGGAAGAGCAGCAGCGCATCAGCCCTGAGAGCAGGAACCTTTTGCAAAATTACAAAGTGCAGGACCAGGGTGAGTGCAGGGAGGTGTCAAGGACAGTCACTAAGGATTGGTTTTACACAGCCAGCGTGCAACAGCCGCTCAGCCACAGAACAGAGCACCAGCACTGCACAGGCAGCACCGGATGCACAGACAGCTGCTGCTTTGCCCATGTGACTTCTCACTCGTAACCACACAAAGGGCTCCATGTTGCCATCAGGGCAGAGGCAGAAAAACCACTCACCAGATGCCACTGCTGGGGGTATTTGGGATCATTAAAGTGCAGGCTGCGTTTGGAGCGCTTCAGAAGCTTCTGTTCCGAATGCCACCGCACGCTGTCATGCTGTGCAAACAAAGTGTCCACTGATCTCCTTATTGCTTCGGGTTCGGGTGCCGGGTGGCTGTCGGGCCGGTAGGAGAAGAGGTAATGGCCCTTGAGCTCCCCGATGCGGCCCATGTTCACCAGCCCCGCGGTCTGGGCCAGCAGCTCCGCCCGCTGCTCCAGTTCCTCCTCCGGCACATCCAAGCTGACGGCCCACGCCAGCTCCCCGTGACCACGGGCCACACTGTGGCCATCATCGAGCTCCATGCTGCGGCTCAGTCCGTGGGGCAGCAGGAAGGGGATCCAAGCAGCGCCCAGCCAAAGGCACGTGTGGATGCAGCGCACAGCCTGCACTCCTGCGCTCCATCGCGGCGACCTCCGCTCCCGATGCGGCATCAGACAGGCAGGCTGGAAAAGAGCCAAAAAAGGCAAATACTGATGACAAAAAGGAACAGCGACTAAAAAGAGGAACGGTGAGACCTGTTTCCAGCACTTCCAGTGCAGGTGCCACAGTCCCAGACAGTGCCGGTCCCTGGCACTGTCACAGAATCACAGAATCAGAGAATCACAGAATGGCCCGGGTTGGAAGGGATTGTGAAGCTCCAACCCCCTGCCACGTGCATGGCCACCAATCTCCACGTTTAATACCAAACCAAGCTGCCCAAGGCCCCATCCAGCCTGGCCTTGAACACCTCCAGGGGCGGGGCATCCACAGCCTCTCTGGACCTCTCTGGGGTCCCTTCCAACCCTGGCCATTCTGCGATTCACATCCCGCACTGCCAGGCCCCGAGCAGGGCAGCGCCCAGCCCATCTCTGCCCTCTGCTGTAGGAAAGCAGCAGGGAAAACCCACCTCACCGGTCGGACACCCGCTTCACCCGTAGGCTTCGCTGCCGGCCGCCACCCAGCGCACCCAGCGCTGCCGGGCCGCACCAGGTTAAAGTCCAGTCCAGCCCTGCGCCCTGCGCTCCGGCCGCCCTCTCCATACGGCGCGGCCGGGCGGACGACCACCCTGCCCACGGCCCGCCGCTCCCCGTCCCCCGCGGACGCCCTGCCGGGCCCCAAGGCGATCCCGCAGCCCGGTCCCGCTCACCCCGCATGGGCCGCCGGTGCCGCTCCGCCGCCGGATGCCGCGGCTTCTGACAGCGCCGTCACGTCCGCGCCCGCCCCTCCGCGACGCGACCTCCGCTCCGCAAGGGGGCGCCGTCGCCGCGGGCGCTTCCGGCGGCGGCCGGAAGGGGCGGGGCGGGGCGGGCTGTACGCGGGCCGAGCGGCGCCGCTCCGGGCCCAGCCGCAGCCTCCGGTCGGGTCGCCATGGCGCTGGAGCGGGCGCAGGCCGAGGGCCCCGCCGCCGCGCCGCCCGCCAGGTAGGCCTCGGGGCCGGGCGGAGGGGCCACGTCGCGGCTACGGCGGCGGGTGACCTGTTTGTTTCGCACAGCCTCTCCGCCCCGGAGAGCCCCGGCGAGGCGGCGCCTGGTGGAGAGGCGGAGTCCGCGGCCCTCCCCGGTGAGGCGGCGGGAGGCGAGGGGGAGCGCGGGCCGGGCGGCGGCGCGGAGGCCGCGGGGCAGAGCGAGGGGGCGGCGGAGGAGGACGAGGCGGAGGAGGCGAGCGTGAAACCCTCGCAGAACATCGCGGTGCAGGTGGGCACGGGGCGGCGGGGAGAAGCTCCGGGGCCGGGGGTGTAACGGGGGTTGGCGGTGAGGGGCTTCCGAGGCGGCTTTTAAGTAAAGGAGTGAAGCGATGCGTTGGCGGGGAGCGACCCCTCGCGGGGCTGAGCCGTTGCTTTGGGACGCCTCCGGCGCTGGAGGTGACTGGGGGAAGGCCGGGGTGTTTGCGAGGGTGTCTGATGGGAGCCGTCGCCCTTTACAGACTGACTTCAAAACGGCCGACGCGGATGCGAACACGGATCAGGACATTGAGAAGAACCTGGTGGGTACTGAAGCCCTGTGGTAGGTCGGGGTTCTGCTGCTCCTGGCGATTTGTACCTTGCAGCTCTGGGAACTTGTGGGTGCTCAGAAAGTTCTCGTGGTGCTTTAGCAGTCAGCAGCATGACCTGAGTTCTGAAAGGCTGCAAAGCAGTGGTGGTGGGGGTAGCATCTGTGGGACCTGGTAGCTCTAATGTGTCTTATGTATGAGCAAGGAAGATCATCTTGGCAGTTCAGTGAGTAAGGGCTGTGAATCTCGGTCTGTTTCTGGCTCCGCATTAAGTGAAACGCTGCCGGTTTGTTTCTTTCTAAATATCTTGTTTATTTAAAAAATAAAAAGGAAACTATCAAAAACATTTCCTTCCACCACTCACTGCGTTTTCACTCATTTGCCTATCAAGGCATCCCAGGGCATTTGAAAATGCTCTCAGGATGTCCTATGGTGAAACTGTAGCAGTGTATAGGAGGTAGCTGGAGGCAGGGTTGTTCATGGCACTCGGCATCCTGGTGCTGCCTTCCCTACCCTTCCCACAGGATGTTTTTTTTCCCCCTTTAAATACCATCTTTGGCTTCCTGACCTGTCCTCTTTAGAAGAGGAAATGTAGCTCTGGCTGCAGCTTCAGGCAGCGCTGCCATTCATTTTCTCTGACCTCCAGAGTGTGAGCTTTGGTGGTGGGAGTCACTGAGCCGTACTTCTGCACAGATTAAGCCTTGGCATCTGCTGGGCTTCTATGTACTGTTCTGCTGAGTTTTCCCGTTTGCGTCCACGCTCTCTGTGGTGTGATGGAGGGGAAAGGTTCTCCTTGAATTTCTGCTCTCTGCTGCAGGACAAAATGATGTCTGAGAGGGCTTTGTTAAAGGAACGGTACCAGGAGGTGTTGGACAAACAGCGGCAAGTGGAGAACCAGCTGCAGGTGCAGCTCAAACAGCTCCAGCAGCGGAGGGAAGAAGAGATGAAGAACCACCAGGTAATTAGCAAAGTCTTCTTTCTGTTATCTGCCCATAGCAGTTTTGTGGTTGAGGTGGGCTGACCTGGGCCTGTGCTGAGGGGCACAGTGAGGTGCAAAACATTGTAAGAAGTGGCAGCAACCTGCACCATGGCACTTCTCCCCTTGTATTATAAGTGTGTTTCACAGCATTAAGGATTGATTCCTGCTCAGATCTGGGTGTTGAGGGTTTAGAACTGTGAAGCATCTTGCATGTGTGTCTGGTGGTCTTACAGCATCTCTCTAACACATGCAAGAGTTTTTTTTCCACATGGAAACTGGTGGGGAGAGTGGTGTGAAGTGGGAATTATCTCCCTGCCTTTATTTAGATGTCTCTAGTTGTTGCCAATGGGTCCCAGGCTTGAATGAGTGATTGACAGCTAGCTGTGTGGGGCCCAGGTTAACACAGAAGGAATCATGGGTGGCTCATCAGCTAGAACTTGTCCTTGTAAGGGGACAGGAGAACCTGCAGTTCTGACCTTCTGTCTGTCTCCTGGGTTGCCTTACGATAAACTCATGAACTAAAAAGAAAGATTTTGATGTCTGTAATCTTATAACCTCTCCAAGTTTGTTAAGAAAACAACGTCTTTATAAATAACAAAAGCCATTTCTTGAGGATTTTGCTCTTTACTTGCTTCTGCTCCTATAGGAGATTCTGAAAGCAATTCAGGCCGTTACGATCAAGCGGGAAGAGACAAAGAAGAAGATGGAGAAAGAGAAGAAGGAATTCCTGCAGAAAGAGCAGGATCTGAAAGCAGAAATTGAGAAACTCTGCGAGAAAGGCAGAAGGTACTGGCATGAACAAGCAAGCCTTTTTTTAGGAAGGAAGGCATAATTGAACTCTGCTGTACACAGACTAAGTAAAAGAGGATTGCTTTCAACCTTTGGAAGTGTGTTTCTGTGAGCATGCAAACGTGGTCTCACAAAGGAATTTTGAGCTGGATGTGGTGGTTGTACCTGTATGTGCAGACAGAGCTCGGCAGCTCCGCTGTGCTCTGTGTTCTGTCTTTCAGAATGCAGAGCCTTTCAGCAGGAGGCAGGACAGGTCATTGGCAGTGCCTTGTTTCCTGTAGTAAATTTCAGTGTTTCCTGTTGTAAAATTCCTATTTTCTTGTAAATTTCCTGCTCAAATACTCTGCCTGTGCCTGATGGTTCGGAACACACTGCACAGTCATGCTTTGCTTTCAGGTAGGCAGCTTGCTCTGTGCAAAGAATCGTGCTAGATTCACAGGGGTTCTAAAGCAGGCAAAGGGCTTCAGGTTCCTCTGAATGGTGAATTGGCATTTTTAGGGAGCCGTTCTGGGATGTCTCAGAGATCTGACTTCTTAATTTGAGGGCTCAGTAACATTTTGGAATAAAGCTGCTTTAGTAATGGCTCTCAGCACTCAGCTCCTTTCCCCCTGCATGAACTGTGGCAAACGTTGTCAGAGAGGCGCAGTTCCCTGTGGTGGATCCTGGATAAAAGCCACAGTCTGTGCTCACTGCTGTGATACAGCAAAATTTTTGCTCTTGAGGATGGCAGTGGTTGCTTTCAAACATGGGAGGTGTAGTTTGGTCTCCAGAGTTGTGGCATTGAGCACACAGCTATGCAGATGCACAGCGTGAAGGTGAGACGCGCACACCAGTGGCTGTGTGCTGACAACTTGCAGGAGGTGACTCCATCTGTTCTTTGTGTTCATGCAGGTTGCTGAAGGAGCAGGAGGAAAAGGAAAACAAGATTGCTTCTTTGATTGCAGAGCAGTCTGATGAAAAGTAAGGCTCTTATCTGTTACCTGATTAATGTTGTTGAATGTTCTTGTACTGGTCATTTTGTCTCGGAGAGCCTTGTGGGATAGGCTGGAGGTAGTGGTCTAACAATGCTCCAGTTATGTATTGTAGAGGTTTCATCTCCCCTTCCAGCAGGTTTTGCTCACAGCCTCTGGATTAAATCCTCTGATCCTGCTCTCAAGGAGGCTCCTTGATACTTGTGGCATAAAGATCCCACGAGACTGGAATTTATGCCTAATGGATTGACTCAGCTTGTAGCTGCTACTTCTGACTGAATTTCAGCTTCCCAAAAATCAGGCAAATCTATTTCTTCGTGCTGTTTCCTACAGCTGCCCAACTACTTCAAACCTTTCAGGTTTAAAGCATTTCAGGTATTTTAGTGCTGCACAGAGAAGTTCCAAACCCAGTCGCAGGTGGAAAGGGCCATCTTCCTCCTTCAGGACTGGAGTGTGTTGGTTCTGGGAAGCAACCTGAACTGTGCACCGTTCTCTGGAGCTGGCCAGAAGTTTGCTGAAGGGAGGGAGTTCTTTCCTGCCCTCTCTGCTAAGCTGTACGCTTGTGTTTGCACTGTATTTGTTTGCCGCTCTGCAGCGCTCACTCCTGGGATTCTGACTCACACAGCCTTGGGAAATGTGACTGATGTCACGGTCTGGAAGCTGCCAATGCTCCACAGTTCCACTCCGTCAGGAGTTGCAGGGATCAATTGGCTTTGTGGGAGTTTGTCAGATCTCTTCTTTCAAGTGATTCCAGTGCTGGAGCAGAGTCGTTCTGTTTCTGTCTGCAGGCAGCTATGGGAGATGGAGCTAGATAAGCTGAAGAACCAGCACAATGAAATCAACAGGAACATCCTCGAGGAGACAGAACGGGCCTGGAAAGCAGAGGTTAGTAGGTGACTTCTTCCTCTTCAGCTGGTTTGCAGGTGTCTTTTTGAGATTCTGGATCATTAATGACAGATTCTGTGAAATTAAGAGCAGGAAGGCAAGAAAAGAGTTAAGCAGATGTCAGTGCAGTAAACATTAGTTGGGATTGATGCCCCTGTGCATGCAGTGTGGTGCTTAGTGAAGAGATCACAGTCACGGTATTGCAGCAGGAAATGAGGGCATAAGAAACTGCTTTCATGTGGGGCCCTGTGTGCTAGATCCTGTCCCTGGAGAGCCGAAAGGAGCTGCTGGTGTTGAAACTAGAAGAAGCAGAAAAAGAAGCAGAGCTGCACCTCACCTACCTCAAGTAAGTCCCTCAGAATTGAAAGGGTAATTTGAATGTACCTGTGTGCCTAACTCCTCTTCCTCTGCTTGCTCTGACAGTTTGACTGGAGTGGTTCAGTTTCCTTTGTTCATCTAATGTGATTCAGTGATGTCACGGGATGGAGCTGTTTGGCTGTGCTTAAATATTTCCTGTTGCTGCTCATCTGCTGTGTAGGCACAGTACTGATTGTAGTGTTTGTCTGTGTGCACCAGATCAGTCTGTACTGTGGTAGCACCATGCACTGTTGTAGGGCTCCTCCCCTGGGTTTGAGCTTTTTTTCCTCCCCAGCCAGAAGAGGGGACCCCTGTTAGGGGAAAGCAGAGGGATTTGGGGAGTTAGTTGCTTCCAGCTGCTTCTGCTCTGCTGCCAGTGACACAGCATGCTTGCAAGAGGGAACGTTAAATTGTTCTTGCAGGTCTGCACCACCAACACTGGAGACCATGAGGCCAAAGCAGGAGTGGGAGATGAGGCTGAACAGGATACGAATGACGAAGGAAAGTGTCCGAGTAAGTTCCTGCAGGCAGCTCCCAGCTTGGGTGTGTGGTTCATGTTGGTGCTTCTTCACATGCTTAGCTGCAGCTCTCTTTGGGAGAACAGTAAGACCAGCAAAGAGGTTTGTGTCCCAAGGCGTAGCACAGTCAGTCAGCATTTGTGAGCAGCTGCAGAGCTCTGCCTGCGTCCAGACTCAGACTGGATAAGCCATGTGGATACGAAAGCAGTGTGTTGGGTTAATAACAGAGGCAGTTACTCTCTTTCTCCTTCCAGGTCCTTTCTCATTCTCTTCAGTCCTGCAAAACCAAGCCATGTCTGCTTTGGGGCCTGCAACCATTCTGGGGCTGAGTGCTTTGTTGAGGCAACAGTGCCAGGGGAATTTGCCTGTTCTAGGAATTTGGAGCCCCAAAATTCCTTAGCCAGAGGCTTTGATAAACACGCCTGTTTTCTTTTCTCTCTTCTAGGACCAGTTCAATGACCACATTCAGATGGTGAGAAATGGAACGAAGCTGAGCAGCCTCCCACAGATCCCAACCCCAACATTGCCACCTCCACCCTCAGAAGTGAGTGCCTCTCCAGTCCAACAAATACAAGCTTTGATTGCTGTGAGGCTCTGGGAATAGCCTGTTTGCTGGCTTGTGACTGCCAGTGTCTGTGCTAAGTCCGTGAAAGGAGACTCTGTAGGACTGTGCTTTTTGGAGCTCTCTGCTTGTCCTTTGAGGCAGCTGTCTGCCTGGGCTCAACTGCTGCCCCTGGTGAGAATGGGCTGCATGGCCCTCACTTGCCACGAGAAGCGTAATGGCCAGTGGCTGTGGCTCAGCTCAGCTCCTGTCTGGCTGGGGAGGAAGACGCTCAGCTGTGCTTTGAGATGGACTTACTCTAACCAGCCTTTTCTTCCCCCCTTGTTTTTCTTTCTCAGACAGATTTCATGCTGACGGCATTCCAGCCCAATCCATCCCTTACTCCCAGGCTCCCATTTCCCATAGGACCGGTTCCTGTTCCCATGGTCATGCCAAGCGCTGATCCTCGGGCGCTTTCCTTTCCTCTCCTGAACCCTGCAATCTCCAGACCCAACCAGCCTTCCCCACCGCTGCCTGCATCCCAAGGAAGAAACAGCCCCGTCGTGGCATCGCTTATTGGCCCACACAGTCCTCACATGACTCCTGCAGCCTCCATCCCTCCTCCACCGGGTCTGGGAGGAGTTAAGGTCACTCCGGAGTTTCACAGGTCACAGCCAGCAGATAAGCTGGAGAAGCTGCTGGAGAAGTTGTTGACTCGATTTCCCCAGTGCAACAAGTAAGTGTCTCATGGTGTTCTTCCCTGGGAATGAAAACATGTGGGTGAGGTGCGGGCTGGGATAAGGGGAAGTGAAGCTTGTCTGGAGAAATAAGGGAAGCTTGAAGACAAGGGGTGGCTGCTCTCTGTCAGTAAGAAAGACTTGGAGCTTTAGTTAAAAGACAGCACTGAGACCTGAAAGCAGCCAAGAGCTCTGCCTTCCTCTGCTGAGGTGCTGCACCAGGTGGGCACTGTCTTTTGCTCCAGCTGGGATTTCCCTCACTTCCTGCTGTTTCAGGGACAGAAGCTCAGCATGCGATGCATCTCATTTGGATGATTGAGAGCACATGTTCCTGTGCTGTGATACAGCCTTCCCCTGGTGCTGGGGGGCTGTCTCACTGTTGTGGGTCTTTTGATGGAGGGCTCCCCTCTGGGGAGATGCTTGGCTCAGTGGTGGCGGGTGGGAGCTCTGAGCAGGCTGCTGTTCTGCAGGGCCCAGCTCACCAACATCCTGCAGCAGATCAAGACTGCTCGGAGGACGATGGCGGGTCTGACTATGGAGGAACTGAACCAGCTGGTGGCAGCCAAGCTTGCGGAGCAGCAGGAGCGGGCAGCAGCTGGGGCTCAGGTAGGATTGTTGGGGTGGTGCTGGGGGCCGTGCCGGCTCCTGGTGGGGGGCTGCAGGGAAAGGGAGCCTGGGTGGCAGAGAGAAGCGAGCAGCTCCTGTTCCCTGGCTCCCTGCAGACTGAGCTGAATGGGGGCCCACTGGTGGGACCACACAGAGCTCAAGCTTGGGTTGTACATGCTAGGGGAGCAATTTTTCCCAAAGGTAACTCAGCAGCATGGCTGTCCTTTTCTTCTGCACATTTCTGATGTCTTCTTTGCCTTCCCACAGCCTCTCGGTCGGATCAGGGCCCCCATGTTTTCTGCTCCACTGCCTCAGATCAGCACGCCAATGTTCCTGCCCCCAGCCCAGGTAGCTTACCCAGGAACGGCATCACATGTAAGATTTTGTGGTTTTTCCAAGTGCACTTCACCATCTCCAGGGAAAGCCAGCTGGAGAGGGAGCCCTTCTGAGAAGTGGCCAAAGGGATGAGCTGGTGGAGCAGGGAGCTCTCTTTCTCCTCACACAGCTGCTTAGGCTGGTGGGTTA
The DNA here is from genome assembly GCF_019238085.1 of Lagopus leucura. Taxonomy (NCBI): domain Eukaryota; kingdom Metazoa; phylum Chordata; class Aves; order Galliformes; family Phasianidae; genus Lagopus; species Lagopus leucura. The sequence continues at coordinate 5,193,773 of NW_024962283.1, forward strand.
GAAGGGACGGGTTGGAAGCGTGGGTTCTTCTGTGCTCTGCATCAAAGGAGGAGAGAAAATGCTGTGGGATTGGTGTGCAGAGGGAAGAGCTGGGCAAACTGGGGCCCCTTGCAAGACTAGTAGCTGCAACACTGAATATGTGTGTGTCTATCTGTGTAGTTCAGCTGTCTGCTTTGTGTTCTCTTGCTGTTCGACCCAGACCCCAGCTGCCTGTAAGCTATGTCTCATGTGCCAGAAGCTTGTACAGCCCAGCGACCTTCATCCCATGGCCTGCTCGCATGTGCTGCACAAGGAGGTAAGTCCTTCCTTGCTACGTACATCTTCTGTGTTCCTTAATTATGGTTCCCAGTGCAGATTCCTCTCCTGGGTCCCTGGGTGTATGTAGTGAGTTCCTGTTGTATGGAGACTTTGCCAGGAGAAAGGTACGATCAATCCATCGACTTCTCTGTGTCCTATCACTTCGTGCTCTTAGCTGGGCCACCCTGGCCACCATTTGCTGGTGGCTTTAAGAACAAGGCTATCTTTATTCGGCCTTGGAGCTTGTGCTCATTTTTAGGAGGGTTAAATCTTGGCCTTTTGCATTCCTGGAGGAGGAGAGTCTGGGAGGTTATAGAGCACAGGGCGATGGAGAAGGCTTGCACTCACCTCACTGCTGGTGCACAGCAGGCCTGTGCACAGGAGCTCGGTTGAAAAGGGCTCCCCAGTCACAGTGACCTTTTGACCGAGCTGTTCCTAAGGAGCAAACAAGCCATCCCATAAAATGGATGCCCTTTGCCATCGCTTCTGGAGAAGTAACGCCACGTTCACAGCACCTTTGAGTTGTGCCAGTGGCTCTTGACTAATTCTCTTTCTTCCAGTGCATCAAATTCTGGGCACAAACCAACACAAATGACACTTGCCCCTTTTGTCCAAGTCTCAAATGACGGCTACTCGAACAAAGTGGTCCCACGGGAGGAGTTGCTGTGAATAGACAGGATCAGTTCTAAGATTTCTACAGTTCTATATTTATACGACCATGTATACACATGTACATTTTTATTATATAGGTAATGTGTGTATAGAAAGTCTGTATACATACAAATTCATAAATAAAGTGTGTATATTATGCAGTGATTTGGTGCTGCTCCTTTTTCACCTCGCTGTGTGAAAGCACAACCTGCCTGCAGGGACTCGCTTCCCCTCACTGGGATGTCACACGTGCTGTGCCACATCCGCCTGCTGCTCCTTGTGCGTGCTCTGAGCAGTTCCCCTCCTAGCAATGAACAGATTGCAGATGAGAAGCTTTTGGTTCTTTTTATTTTCTTTAATGTAATAATTTACTGTGTTAACATTCATTGTTCTTACACAGACAATAGGTTACAGAGTACCGGAGTCTATAGCGACAGCCTGCCCTAGCCATCCCCAGCCCTCCTCCCTCTGGGCAGAGTTCTGCACACGCTTTCTCCTGGTGTTTCCCGTTGTAGTTTTGGGTCCTGGTGAGGGAGCACTGGGCAGCAAACAAATTTGGCTGCACTGCAGCTCAGGATAACCAACCAGTTGCGGTTCCTCGGATCCCCTCTCCTGTACTTTCTGCTAAAGCCCGGGCTGATGCACCAACCCTTTCTCCGTGGATTTCAATGAGATTACAAGGTGCTCAGCACCACTTAAAATCTTGTACTTATTCTGTAGGTTTTTTCCTTTTTTTTTTTTTTTTTTTTTTTTTTTTTTTTTTTTT
>NW_024962283.1:5195586-5205012 GCF_019238085.1 Lagopus leucura
TTTTTTTTTTTTTTTTTTTTTTTTTTTTTTTCTTTTTTTGCAGCCTGTGGCACAAATTCAGCACTGCTAGAAGCACCTTTGCTTTGGGGTTGGTCAGTGCAAGTGCTGCCAGGGTACGGCGTGCCTGAATTTGGCCACAGTCTGAGTCTTTCTACATGCACACACACACACGCTTGTCAGCATGTTTTAAGGCAGTGGTCCACAACAGAGTCTCTGGGATCCTGGGGAGGGTCCTGGGCAGGCACGAGGGTGTGGAGGTCTGTGTGCACTCTGCAATTGCATAACCTTGCACTGGAGTTGAATTGCTGGATGAGTTTTGGAGCACAGCACGGGAGCTGGATGCTGTTTCCCAATACAGTAGGTAAGTGGAATGGTGCAGGGGTGTGTGTGATGGGCTGGCGGGGCATTGCCTGGTGCTGTGATTGCTTGCCTCTCTTCTGATCTCCTACCCTGTGTTTCCTCCTGCCTCCCTCCCTCACATCTTTCCCAAAGCAATCTTTAACTGCAGGATTTTGTTAATGAGCTTTATGTTAGTGGTCGCTGGAGGCTTGTAGTGCTCCAGCCAGTATCCACCTGAACCGGTGCCTTCGCCCAGGCCCTAGCACTGCAGGTAGCTCTGATTTTCACCTGTGGAGGAACGCTGCCTTTTTCATTAGTGAAGCTCAGTGTTCAGAACAAAGCACTTTCACGTCCAAGTCTGAGGCAGAGAATTAAGGAAACAGAGCATTATCAATTGTCAGCAAGCTCAAGAGCACGTGCTCTGGGGATGGGAGGCAACCACAGTGGCACCCTCCTCCTGTGGCAGGGTGAGCTGTGATGCAGGGGAGTAGGTTGGACAGGGAAAGGTTGCTCTTACACACCATGGCATCTTCCCTTTGCTGTATGAACAAAGTGAGGGCAAAACCGCCTCCTCTGACCCGTGTCCTTTTGGTCTGTGAACCACGGCTGTGTGATCCAGCTGTGCCCTCTGCCTGCATCCCTCCATCATTGTCACCGGGTCCCTGACACGCAATGCCTCCTCTGACACCAACTCCAGGTCACCCCACGATCCATAAAGTGCTTCCATCCAGGCATGCTGCTGCTGAGCAAGCCCTGGGCTGGGGTGCTGGCCAAGGCCCTAGGACTGAGCAGAGGGCTAAAAATATTTAAAAAAACAACACAACGAAACAGGATAAAACCCCCTACTATTGGGTTTGGAACAGTGGCTTTTGGAGCTAGAATTAAAAATAGATCTATATGTATATATTGTACAGGTGAGGAGCAGACCATTATTTGTACACCTGTGTGCAGGGACCTGCTATATACACACTGATTCTGCGCAGCTGTACTAACAGTGAGTTGCATTGTAAAAAAACCCAACAAAACAATAAATACAACCATGTGTTTAGAAAAACAAGAAATGCTGCAGTTCCCACAGACACCTCTCTTCCCCAGTGCTGCCAGGGCGTCTCTTGCCTTGGGGGCAGGAGCCCAGGTCCGAGCGTGTCTGCAGCCGGGTGCGCTGGCTGCTAAGGCGAGGCAGCAGCTGCAGGTGGGGCCGCCGAGCCGGCGCTGGCTCCCCTATGGCTTTCAAACAGGCGACAGGCTGGGGAACGGGCAAGTTCTCTCCTGGCACGCGGTTTCTGCTTGTTCCAGGCTGTAGGGAAGCTCCTTCCTTTGTTCCCGTTCAGTCTGAGGGGCCGTGAAGCGCAGGGAAGAGAACCCCGTGTCCTGGAGCAGAGGCTGTTGTCCCCAGGGCTGGAGGGTGGCAGCCAGCAGCTTCTACGCAGCAAACACTGTGGATCTGGGACGCAGGTGAGGCAGTTCCCTGTCCCCCAAGGGGACGTGGTGGTCAAAAAATGGAGTCAGGAGAGGATGGCTGCCTGTCCTGGGGGGCAGCGAGGCAGGGTGGGCGCAGAGAGGTCTGGGGCTGGCAGCAATGGAAGGGCAGGTCGGGAGGACAGGGGAAATGCCACAGCACGTTAGAGTGTGCACTGTACAGGGGAGCAGGAGGGTGGGAGCAGCTGTCCCCCAACTTCTGCCTTCTCTCACTCCAGGGCAGCTTCAGGCTGGCACTGTGTGGTGTTTTCTACAGGCCCAGGCCTGGGGGCAGTGGCTCTGGAGATGCACTCTCTGGAGTCCAGCTCACAGGTGTCATGGGGAGGGGAGCTGCGTGGGGCAGGCACAGCTACAGCGCACATGACACACGCACAGATCACTACACAGAGAGCCTATGCCAGCAGCTTCCCTACAGTGCAGGCTGAGAAGGGCAGATGCAGCACTGGGGGAGGGAGGGGAACAGAAATGGGGTGATGGCTCATCAGTTTGGAAAGTCTTGGCAGGACAGCTAGGGAAAGCTCAGCTCATTTTTGTGCCAGAGCAGACACTTGCACCCAGTCCTTCCAGAGGCTACAGGTGAAACAGGGTTGCTGTGCTGTCACCCAGTAGCAGCCAAGCTACATCTGAGGATCCTAGACAAAAGCAGCTGAGGCCTGAGGCTCCCCAAGCTGCCCTTGCACATGCTGCTGCCTGACAGGCTGCAAGTACACATTGAAGTTTTGCTGTAGGTCAGCAAGGGGTGGCTGGTGTCAGAACCAGGGCAATGCCTTTGGAGCACAGAGGGGGATCCTAACCTGCTGCTGGGACCTGATCTCCACCTGCTCCCCAGTGCTGGTGTTGCCTCTCCTTCCTGCTATGCAAATGCTGCTCTGGGTGATGGTGACCCAGGACTCAAGCCTAGGACTCGAGCCTCAGTGCTGGCATTCTGCTCCTGGTACTGGGTTGCTCCTGGCCCATTAACTCAAAGGGCACTGGGTCCCTGCAGCCAGGAGGGCCTGGGCTGACTGTGTGAGCACCCTACGCTGATGTCCAGTCTCCATGCTCTAACCTCCAATGAAAGGACCTACCTCTCCTCGCCCTGCTGCCTCACCTGCTGTCCCGGGGCTGCCCCCACGCTCCGGTGTCACTTCAGCAAAGATATGTCATCAGCAAAGTCATCGTGGTCCCGTCGCAGGCAGTGGAAGCAGCGCCACTGGAACACCATGAGGCAGAGAGGCAGCATGAACAGGGCGCAGATGGCTGCCATGACATAAGCAATGGTCATCAAGGTGGACTCATCCGTCTGTGGGATGTTGTAGCCGCAGTCCTCCATGTTGGAGTGCAGGTAGGGCCCCTCCACTGCGGCTGTCCGAAACTCGTCGTGCACTGTGGGCAGGTAAAAGGCGAGCGTCTGGTCACTGAGATACCACTGCACATTCACACCTCTTCCCTGCAGCCCCTGCCTTCTCTCCCTCTTGCCTTGCTTCTCTTCCTTACCGTGGCAGGCACTGACAGCAAAGCCAATGCGCTTGCGGGCACGGTCAAAGACCACGTAGAAACCTTCCATGATGACAGCGCCCATGACAGTGCCTGTGGAGGACTGAGAGATGGCGAACTTGTAGCAGTCATCCTGAGAGGTGGCCACATCCTCCACTGGGCGCAGGTATTGCTGCAGGGAGAGAAGAGCTGTCAGCTCTGCCCCAGACTGCCTCCTGCTCGGTGCTGGGCAGGGTCTGGCCTGGCCAACGCTCACCTGGGGAAGGATGGTGATCCGGAAGGACTGGTTGGTGGCCTCTCCCATCAGGTAGAGGGACAGAACAGGGAAGATGTGCCAGGGGGTGGTGCCGACCTGCCAGCAAACCAGCTGCTCCCCCAGCCAGAAGCCGTCTGGGAACTTCTCCGTCTGCCAGAGGGAAAGGAGAGGTGAGGGGTCTGTGTGGGCAGGGAGCAGAGATGCTCAGGCTGGTGACAGGCAGTCACCCTGCCCACAGCCCTCCACTGGCACTGGGGATGTGCCCACAGAAGGGGGGGATGGATGGATGAGTTTTAAGGGCCACACTGACCGAAGAAGCTGTTTTGATGGATTTCACTGCAGCCTCAAACACCTTCTTCGGCAGCCTGAGGTTGGTGGTGCCGCTGTCCACGATACTCTTGTCATAGTTGTACTGCAGACAGCGAGAGGAAGAATGACCCAGGGGGTATCCCAGCCCTGCTCCCCTCCATGCCAGCATCTGACTGCTCTGGCTCCCCCTGCACAGCTACTGAGGCTGAGCCCATCCCCTTCTTTCTATCGTGATGGACTCAAAGCTCACACTCATCTCAGCTTCACCCTTGGCCATGCTGCCTGGTGCCCTCAGCCTCCTTCACCAACCAGGCACTGAATCCCCAGGCACCAGGGCCTGCAGCATTCGCTGCACTCAGTGATTTTATCCGTAACCAAAGGACAGATGCCTTCAGCAACAAAGCAAACCCCTTGCAGGGCAGCTCCCCCTGGGGCCCCTGTCACCTCTTTGCAGTCCATGTTCAGGTCCTGCCCATTGACCTCCAGCTTGACAATGATGACCTCGTAGTACCACTCCTTCCGGATGGGTGTGTACCAGATGTCACCCACGTACAGCGAGCGGTCGATGCCACCAATGATCTGCAATGGGAACAGAAAGGTGTCTGATACCGCATCTCCAGCCATGGCACATTTTGTATGGCCATCTCTGCCCATGGGAACACCCAAACCACGTGGAGAATCCCCAGCTTCCAACTGCCACACCAGCTCTTTCTCCAGAGCACTCACCATGCTGCCTCCCACTGATGCCAAGGTCTCCGTTTCATTGGATGAGAAGCCTGCTCCACAAAGCTGGAGGGAGAAGATGTTGGGCACCTGGGTCTGCTTCACCAGCGAATCAAAAAAGGGCTCCAAGCTGTCATCAGGCTGGAGAAAAGCAGAGGCAGGACAGGGACGTGTCAGTGGAGGACACCCAGGTGTCCCCTCTGTGCCACAAGAATCCTGGCTCTGTACACTGTTGAGGTAGGGCTCAAGGTCAGCAGTGCAAATGCACAGCCTATTTGGGCCCACTGGGACTGTGTGGAGCTATGGAGAGAGGAAATGTAACCCCTACCCCTTGAGCAAGGTGTGTTGTGCTGGGACACGATGCCTATGTTTGCTGAGAAGCCAGATGCAGTACAGGCAGATGTAGGCCCCCGGCTACAATCAGGACTCACCCGGGCAATCTCTGCATAGGCCAGCCCCAGGATCCCTTCCCAGTTGGAGCCGTTGATGAAGAATTTGTCTGACTCCGTGATGGCAGCAATGTTGGCTCTGACAGTGACGTTGGGGCCATGGGGGATAGTGACAAGGTCAGTGCCCAGCTCCCCTTCCCACTTGCCCTGGGTGTAGGGCACATACACACCCTTCCGCAGGTCACGGTAGGTGCTGGACCTGGAATGGCGTCAAAGAGAGTAAAACCACTGCAGAGGAGACAGTGACAAACAGAGCACATGCATAATAACCAAGCATTACATGTGCACAGCCCTGCCCAGCTGTGGGTCAGCATGGCTGTGTGAGGACACTACATTTCTCTGCCCGTGTAGCTGTTGGAGAGTCCACAGAGGGTCAGGGAAGCACAAGGACAGTGCCTTGCAGCCTGGGGTGAGGCAGTAATAGGGCACACGGGATAACTGTAGCTGTTGTATGCTATGCAAAACAGCCAGCAGCACAGATATGGGCTGCTTAAATGTTGTGGGATGGTGGACTGGCAGCTGAGGGCTCCCCTGCTTCTATAGGCACAAGAAGGGGCCATCCAGATCTACCTGAGGCTGAGCAGCATTACCTGTGCCAGCCCAGGACTTAGGGCCATGTGCGGCCAGACCCAGTGCAAGACAGACCACACCATCACTGGAGGTGAGCCACAGGCACAAGGACCAGTGGCTGTGCTGTTTTCCCCCAGCGCCTGTCCCCACAGAACTCACAGCTGCCGCTGGTAGTATCTCCGAAGAAAGGGGTGAGGTGCAGCTCCCACAGCAAAATTACTGCTCCCAGTGTCCACCAGGATATTGAGCTGGAGAAGGAAGAGACAAGGAAGGTTTGTGACTGCAGTAGAACTCAGGCTGCACTGTGCACCCAAGTCTGTGTGGCATTGCAGGCAAGTGATGCTTTCTTTTTCCCTGTGTTTTCTGCATGGTGGCTGCTGTGCTGTGTGCTCCTGTGACCCACAGCTCTGGGTCCTCATCTCAGCAGCAAGCCTAGTTCTGCCCTTCTGGCTAGGGCTGTGCGCCAGCCATGCTTGTGGGACTGTGGGAGCAGCAATGGGGCAGCCAGGGGTAGGGCAGGGAGGCTGTAGCCCAGCAGCTGCAGGGGCCTGCTGATGCTGTGCACAAGGATGGCTCAGGGCAGTTGTGCAAGAGAGGATGGGACGGTGGAGCAGGAGTCAGCAACATCAGGCTGTTGCACAAAAAGCAAACATCATCTGGCACTGTGCAAACACAGCATGAGCTCTCCTGCCCTGCTCAGCACGGTATGACCTCAGCCCCCTGCAACCGGTGTGGGAGAGAGCAGCAGCAAGGCAAGGTCTCCAGGTCCCCCTTGCCAGGAAATCTAATTTGCTGGTGGGAAGGACTGATGGTACACAAGCCGCTGTGGATTGCTGCGTCCGCTAATCAGCCATCCGTGTGCTGAGCTCCGCTCCCGATTCATTTCTGCCTTGCCCTGGATTAGCAGCTTGCAGGCAGAGCTTGGCAAGCACCCACCAGCTGGGCTAGGAGTGGGCCAGCCCTGTCCCGCCACTGGCCAAGCTCTGCTTGTGGCCCCTCTGCCCTGCTGGAGCCGGGCCTGGCAGGACACCGCTGGTTGCAGAGGGCTGTGCAGCCATAGGGCTGCTCACCCATACAAGTGATCCACCAGGGCTGTGGGCCTTAAGCTGTGGATTCGGGAAGGAAGGAAGCTAATGCGCTTGTGCTAATCGCACTGGTGCTTGGCTACCACCTGCAGAATTTCTTCAGTGAACTACGGGCAACGGCTCCCCTGCACACAGCACAAACTCGGCAACCACTGCCCTGGCCCACCTCGGTGCCCAGCTCTCCTGCACCGACCCTGGTGGCTGTCCTGCATCCTCCACACTGTGACACAGGCAGGCTTTTTGCCAAGGAGATTTCAGCTCCAGGTAGGAAGTGGAGCAGCACGCTCACCCCGCTGCACGCCTTGCTCAGAGGGGCACTCAGAGCCTTCCCCGGGCAACCACAGCCCTGCCATTCCCAAGGTGGCTGCTGGAGCGTTCATTAGCCATCTGCTGCACACAGCCTTGCTGCTGATCTCCAGGGTACCTGGTGAGGACTGCTTTCTCTGGGGAGATACCTGCTGAGCTGACTCTGCAGGGAGAGGACACAGGCAGCGGGGAGGAGGCTCGCTCTGGAGGCCACGTTGTCAAGAGCAACCATGTTAGGAAGATGAGGAAACCTGCAGCTGCCCAGGACCTGCACCAAGCCCTTGGACGTTCAGACAGTCCCAGAACTGCCTACTGGGCTCTTCCTTGTGTGGCATGTGCAGCGTTTTGCACTGGTGACAGTGGGAGGCAGGGGTGGGGTTTCTGCCCTGCAGGCTACGCTCTGCTGCCTCGAGTTTGCTGCCACGTGCATTGGCCCCACTTCCTCCAGGCGCAGCCCAGCCCTTGTCTCAGGGCAGGACACGACACATGCAGCGGTGAGGCTGGGACATGAATGGCAGGGATGCTTTCTGAAGCCCGTCTGCAGCTCCCTGGATGTGACAGCCCCTCTGGGCGCTTGGCAGAAGCACTGCCTCCACACTGCACACGAGAGCGGGGCTGGCAGCACGCTTGTGGGGTCGCAGGGGGACAAGCACACAGCGGTGGCACCGAGCCTCTGCCATCTGTCCCAGAGCGCTGGCTCGGGCTGCTCTGCTCCCACCTCCTCCTGCTGTCCGGGTGAATCAGCGCTGGTGGCACAGGCGCGCTGAGAGCCGGGGGGGTGCGAGAGCGATTAATTGTTGGTAGTGACTGCGCAGTGCAGCCCAGCTCACAGCCAAAATTCAAGCACAGCACAACAAAGAAGGTGAAAGCCAAGGAGAGCGAGGGGCTGGCAGTGAGACCACGTTGGGCTGCATGTGTACCTCTGAAGAGGATGCACGCATCCTCCCAGATAAACACCCGCCACGCTCCCCAGTTTCCTGTGTATGCATCAACTTAGCCTTTCATGTGAATCTTTTAATTCCATTAAAATGCCTGGAGGGATTTTGCTCCGGCACACAAACATGCACATACGCATGCATATGCACACACTGCATCCACACTTGGAAGCACTCCAAGGCTGGAAGATGCTTCCCAAAAGGGTGACAGCTTCAGAAATCCACGAGTGCCTGGAAACAGGTGGTTCTCACTGAAATTATTTGGCAGCTGTGACACATGGCATGTTCCAAGCAAAAGCTCCAGCAGGGCTGGATGATGAAATCACATTTAGAGCTAGATTTTAGAAATAATCTCCTTTTTTTTTTCCTTTCCCCATAAACATACCCTGCCTGAACAGAAAAATACATCCTAAACACACACAAATTGACACAAAGCCACCTCAAGACACACAATCTGTAGAGCCATAGAATGGCTCAGGTTGGAGGGGAGCTCAAAGCCCACCCAGTGCCACCCCCGGCCATGGGCAGGGCTGCCCCCCACCAGCTCAGGCTGCCCAGGGCCCCATCCCACCTGGCCTTGAGTGCCTGCAGGGATGGGGCACCCACAGCTCTCTGGGCAGCAGCGGCAGCGCCTCACCGCCCTGACCAAAGGATTGCTTCCTCACAGCTCACCCACATCTCCCCTCTTTTAGCTTAAAGCCATTCTCCCTTGTCCTGTCACTATCAGACCACTCCCACAAGCAACATTTTGTCGATTGTGAGCAAAGGCAGTTGTAGGAACCCCCTTGCTGTGCTTCTCTTCTCCCCTTTGGCTTCTCTACCCAGTGCACCACCCGTGCAATACCCACCAGGCACCCGAGGAAGAAGGCAGATCACGCTGGAGGTGCACATAGCAAAGCCCAGCTGCTATTTCAGAACCACCGTGGGCACAGCAGAGTTTTGGCAGAGCCAACCTACACCGTGGGCGGCAGCAGCACAGGATCCCGGCCCTGTGCTCGAACGAATCCAGACCTCCACGCATTTCAGGAGGCCCTCAAGGTCCCGCTGGGCTGACCGTCCCGCTGCTGCTATGCATGGCACGCACCCACACACCGTGCCGACACCCGCGGACCCCCAGAGCCACCAGGATGGGTCGTGGCGGTGCGGCCCCGCAGCCCCGCGCCTCTCCCTCACCTTCTGCGGGGGGCTGCCCACCGTCATCTCCACATAGTAGCCCTGCCCGGACTTGCCCCGCAAGTTATCGATCATCTCCACGAAGGCGCTCTTCCTCTCCGCCTCCTCCGGCGCTCTCCTCGCCCTGGCGCCCGGCGGCGGGGCCGATCCTCCCCGCAGTGGCAAGCGGATGCTCGGCGGGGCCGGACCGATGCTCAAGGCCGCGGCCCCGACGCACAGCAGCAGGCAGGGCCAGGCGGAGGCACCCATGGCCGCGGCCCCGTGCCCGGATCGCCCCTAACGGGCCCGCAGCGCCCCGCGCCTCGGCCGGGCGGCCGCGCCGGGGC
>NW_024962283.1:5205074-5208651 GCF_019238085.1 Lagopus leucura
GCAGGCGGCGCGGGGCCGAGCGGGGCGGCGGGCATGGCGGCTCGGCGCTCCCCGCCCCTGCGCCCCGCCGCGCTGCCGTCGCCCCGCCCGCCGGCGGAAGCGCTCGGATCCCGGCCCGGCCCCCCAGGACCCCGCAGCGCCCCGCAGCTCCCCGCTCTCGGGCCGGGCCCAGATGAGCCCCGGGGTCGCGTCGCCATGGCAACGCGAGGCGGCGCCCCCCATTTTTTCTCCGAACTACAACCCCCGGCATGCAATGCGCGCGCCGCCGCCCCTCAGCCAATCGAGAGCCGGGCGGTGATAGCGCTGACCAGTAGCGCTCGGGGGGGGGCGGGCCGGTGAGGGCGTCGTGACCCGGATGTGGTTGCTGCGTGGACCCGGGCAACCCGTGGGCGTCCATGGAAGCGGCGGCGCGGCGGGGCCCGGCCCGATGAGCGCCCGTCGGGACCGAGCGAAGGGTGAGAATGACAGCCGGGTGCGGGGCGGGCCTCGGCCTGCTGAGCCCTCCTACAGCTCGAATGCTTCCGTCTGCTCGTAAAAGATTCCTTCTGGGGCTAGCTTTGCGTGGCTCTGCCTCCGGGCCGCAACGGCTGCACGAACGCGTTGATTATCCGCGTGTGTGGGCGGGGGGGCGGAGAGGAGGAATAAGAGCAGGTAGGCTGATCCTGACGGCTGTGTCTGGAGCTGCCCGGATGAATTGCTGCTTTTGGGCCTCACTCTGCGACAAGGCTGTGAGCGTGGGTTGAACGGAGGGCACTGGAGGCTCAGCTGTTGGCTGGGACCGTTCGTGTGCCCGAGTGAGTGCTGCGATCTGCTCAGCTCGTGGTGATGGGCTCTGAAGGAGCACGGCCTCAAATCTGTGTCTGTGGAGTTTAAGTTACATACTGAAGTAATTCTCTAGAGGTTAAAGATGGGACGTGGTAAATTAAGATCTGCTTTTAGCTTCCAAAATGCCCCCTGGGAACATGGGAGAGGCCAATTGGGTTGCTGAGAGAAGCTGGCTCGTCCCTAGGCAGAGCAGATTCAGCCCAGGGATTTCTCAAAAAGCAGTTTTGCGGTCTGGGAAAACTCTTTCTTCTTCCCATCTCTTATTTCAACCTTCCCTTATCTGTCTAAAAAGTGCCCAAAGCCAGGGCTCGTTTCTTCTGTAGGTGCTGGAAAGCCTGGGGGACTCAAACCTCTCTGTCAGCATCAGCCTCAGGTCTCTGATCAGTGTTGCAGTGGGGGAGTGCTGTGAGCAGGGCAGAGCTGTGCCTGCCTTGTCTGCCTTGTCTGTGGGGTGCCGTGAGCTGATGGTGTTGTGACCAACTGTGTATCTTCTTCCCCCTTGGCACTGAGGTGAGGGCTTTCAGTTTCTGGCTGCCTTACTGCTTTGTTCTCAGTCTGCATCCATGCTTGGTGACCCCCAGTGCACCTTGTTCTCCTCCACAGTTCCAGTGCTGAGTTTCCTGTGAGGCTCTGCCATGCACTGTGTGATGGGAAGTTTTGTTTCTGTCTGGATGCAGTTGCTCCATGTGATTTTTGTGTCGTTTTCTTCCTGCTGTCAGGTGCAGGGAGCTATGGAAGGAGGTGTTGTACGCATTGGTGACCAGATCATACTGGAAGAAGATTATGATGAGACATATGTTCCCAGTGAGCAAGGTAATAGATGCTCATCCTCCTAGGAGCTGCAATAAGCAATTCAAGCTTGCTATGTTATTTCAAGGAGCGTTAAGTAAATGGGAACTGGGGAGAGCATGATTCAGGAGAGTGGATAAAAGGAGATGTCGTGTAGAGTTGAAAAGCCAGCTTTTTGATTGCAAGGGTATTTGCCATCTTGCAGTCTCAAGCTCTCTGCTTCACCAGCTGGGGAAGACATGTTGATACGCTCGCTGACACACAGACCTGTTTGGGTGGTTTTGAGTGGTGGGATTTCCATTGTGTCCATTGCTTTAGCTGTGGAAGCTGGCTTTGTGTACTGCTTGGTGTAGACCATCTCTACAGATTCCTGTTTTGTTTCCCTAGAAATCCTGGATTTTGCGAGAGACATCGGCATTGACCCAAAGGAGGAGCCTGAGCTGATGTGGCTGGCCAGGGAAGGAATTGTGGCCCCATTACCACCCCAGTGGAAGCCCTGGTGAGAGAACCCTCTCAGAAGCTGGTTTACAAGATTGCTGGTCTCTGCTGGCCTTCTCTGCTTGTGTTTATGATTGTCAGAGCAGGGTATCAGCTGGCAAGGGGAAAAAATATACACAGGTACTTCTGGGTTCTTTTTGGGGCAGTTGAGGAAGAGGGAAAAAGGTTTCACAAGTTGAATGAAGATGTGACCATTCTCAAGAAGGGCTTTTGCACCACACTGAAGCCTCTGGGTTCTTGGAGGCCTTGTATTGCTGTTCACTGAATGTGAGGTGATCGTGTGGTGCATATTTTTAGAGCCTTTGAAAGCCCTTGAATGAGACCATGTCTGTGCAGAGCTAAAGTTGCTGTTGTGTTCTCACACTGTTTTTGCCACACAGCCAGGATGTCACTGGTGAGATTTACTATTTCAACTTCAACAACGGCCAGTCCACGTGGGACCACCCCTGTGATGACTATTACAGAGCGCTGGTCGCTCAGGAACGGAGGAAGCTGCTGGCACGTGGCAGCTTGAAAAAGAAAGAAAAGAAGAAGAAAGACAAAAAAGATAAGAAAGACAAGAAGGATAAGCAGTCACCGAAGCAGCACGCTGTAAGTAGGCTCTGCTGCACGCAGTGATTCTGGGGAGGAGCAAGAAGGCTGGCTGAGGATGAGTGGCTGTGGATTAGGGGGTAATGTTGTACTGTTGCTGCTTTGGGATGGAAAGAGCAATCACTTGACTGGGGATCCCGTCAGGCTATGAGTCTGATGAAAATCCAAGGGAAATGGGATCACACACCCAGAGGTGCACATTAAAGGTGCACACCTTTAGTGGCTCTTTCACAGCCCTGTGATGCTATTGGTGAAAAGCACCTGGGCCAAGGTGGCTGGTTCTGTGGATACTGGCCATTCTGAAGGAAAAGTAAAAAAAGTAACCATGTTAAGCTCTGGACCTGAGTTTGTTGCTTTATGACATACTTTCATTAGGGCAGAGAACATTTATTTATTTTGCATTTTGTGGAGAGAGGGAGGGAAACTGGACAACACTTCGTGTGCTGAGGGATTTTCTGGATTTTCTTTTGGAGAAGACAATAGAGGGTGTCTGTGCTTGTTGCTGTAGTATCCACACACGGGATGCAGGTAGGCTGGTCACTGTGCTTTTTGTAGCTGGAAGCATAGCCAAATGCCCTTTAGAATTCTAAGTGATGGAATTCATTCCTGCCTTCCTTCCATTAGCCTGTAAAGAGCTAAATATCAGTGGGGAAAGAGTTTTGTGTTGCCACTAAAAGCACAGGCATCTTTAACCTCAAGCCCTTAATATGATTATCTTTCTTTTATACACATACAGATCACTTCAAGTGCTCTAAAAATTTGCACACCGATTTATATACGTGACACATTTATTAGATATAAATCTGTACTTTAAGTAAGATAAGTTTGTATGTGTGTATATATATATATATATATATATATATATATATATATA
>NW_024962283.1:5208661-5282821 GCF_019238085.1 Lagopus leucura
TATATATATATATATATATATATATATATATATATATAGTTATGTGATATGTTTCAGTTATGTGCTAATATTTATCTAGTTAGGAAATGCAGTGAGGGATTCTTCTTTCAACATCCTTTTGTCATGTACCCTGTGCTGTTCTGTCCCCTGGGCAGGAGAATCCTGAGCCAGAACCAGATAGCCAGATTAGCAATGAAGGCAGAGGGAGTCCGTCACACATAAATAATTCATGGAGACAATTTGCAGGCATGGGGCCAAACAAACTGCATCCCACACTTGTATCAGCATTCAACAGGCCACGCCAAACCTTAACTGATGTGAAAACTGTAGGAAGTGGCCCACCTTTCAGCAGCTTTGATGTATACATCCAGCAGGGCCAAGATGTACCTTTGGAAGTACGAGAAAATGTTCTTTTCAACTCTGTTGGGGCTATGAAGAGAAATCCAATTTTATTGCAAGCTAGAGAAGGAAGAAGGAGCCATGACATGACTCTCTTTGATTCCAGTCCCATGGGTGACTGGAGTTTGCAGGAGTTGGTTGATGCTTCATATGTTCAAGAGCAGCTAAGGTTTCACAGCAGAGTATCTCAGAGTAGAAGTAAGAGAGAAGTTCAGGATGAGGCTTTGGGTCAAGCTGTCATTCTTTGCACGAATGATGAGAGCATCAGCAGACCTGGGAGACAGGATTCAAAGCAAATGGAGCCAATGGAACTAGGAGCAGATATAAAAGCAGACGATGTCAGTGGTGTACCAGAGAACCCATCCAGAGTTCCTCAAGAGATCATGGGTGTGCAACCCTGCTTGCAAGGAATAGATGCAAAGGGGGGAATTAATGTGTACCATCGTACATCAAAACGTGTTTCTCCATCTGTCAAAGATGGCTGTGGAGAAGATGGAGAAAGAGGTGATTCAATATCAGAATGTGGCAGCAGTGACTGGGACAGTTCTCGTAGTGTTGATACACCCCAGATACTGGGAGTGAGCCATCAGTTCTCCTCTCCACACCGTGAGTCTGGAAGCCCAAAGGACCTGCACTTTTTCATTGAGGGGCCTATGCTGCCTTGTGCCTTCCTGACATCACCCATGTCTCAGATACGCAGTCCTGCCCAAAAATCAGAGAGGGAACGTAGCTCCAAGAGTATGAAATTGTTCCACGTGCTGCAGGAACATGAAGAAAGTGCCAGCTTAGAACCTGAATGTGTTAGGTTTGTGGTGGATTCCTGTGAGCAACTCACTGTCCAGGATTCTGATGGTGCTGCTGAAGGACAGAAAGAAATGAAGAAAGGAAATGGAAGGACAGATCAGGATCCCAGAGTGTGGGAGGATGGAGGCACAAAAGACTCGTGTGCTCCTCCTGAGTGTCTCTATCAGATGGCTGACTGCCAGGGAAGCAACAGTCCCTGTCAGCACACAGAAGTGAGGGTGACCCAGACCAGAAAAACTGCTGAGAATTACAGCAAAATAGAGGTTGGTGAAGGAACAGGTGAAAATAAGGTAGGACTTTGTCCTTTGTGATGGCACTTCTGTCACGAATCTTGAGAATTGAGATTGAAACCACACATTGTAGCTAACCTTCAGGAGCAAAGGGAGAAGGCATCCTGTTAGAAGTTATATAAGGAAGTGTGACAAACTGCAAAATTTCCTCTCACATTAGTCTTATGTTAGGGAGGTGTCTTCTAAAAGAAATAAAGGGGTTATTGGCAGGGAATGCCAAAGGATTGCAGCATTCCATACAAAATAGTCCTTAATTTTGGCTCTAAGATCCTTCATAGTAAGCACAAGAGAAGTCAGTCTTTTCCCTCTAAAACCCACAGTCTGAATTGAGGGTGAAATAAGCTTTTTTGAGGCTAAGAAGGCCCAGGGTGAATGTGTTGGTTAAACTGTAAGGCAAAGCCACGTACAAGTCTAGTATGTAGACAAATGGACTTTCTTCCCTCTTAAATGAGAAAAATAGGAAAACATTTGAATGAATTCTCTTTCCTTAAATAGTAGCATTGCTTCCATTGGTTCCAGATCGTTGTTTTTCAGGCAGTATGACTTAACACACTCTGGTCCTTGGATCAGTGTGGCAGTGGTCTTAGGACACCAAGAAGGTTTACAGGTGTGATGGGGCCCACTGTCAATGTAACTTTCTTCTTCCTCTTTGAATACCAAACACCCCAAAAAAGCTGCTAGAAAAGCATTGCTCTGTGAACCTGGCACTCAGCTTGCAGCAGTGGGAGAAAGTGGAGAAGTGGGAAGTAGAAAGGGTAGGTGCTGCTCTCTGTCACTGTCTATCAGTGCTATGGAATATGTCCTGCAGCCTTCAACTCATAGAGCCCCCCTTTCCCTGGGAGGAACACTTCAGGTTGTCTTGTCTTTGTCCTTAAGTAATTGCCTCAATTTAATAAGAACTGAGCAAATCTCTTGTTCTGAAAACAAAGCAAAACTTGCCCCGGAACTAAAAAGTCACTGTGTGTAGTGGCAATGAGTTGCTTTGCTGTAGTACTGCAGGTACCCAGCTGTGCCTCCACCAAATTGCTAGCTCAGATTTCTAATTAGCAGCGTGTGGTAGTGCTCAGCTGATAATAACTATACCTATAAATATCAGATGAACTGCAGATTATCCAAGAAGTTTTAATTAGCCCACTGGAAGTGAGTTTATCTTTGCTGAAGGACAACTAGTGTCTAGTGCTCCACATGCATAGTTAATGACCATCTGCAGAAAATAATTAGGTAAGCCCAGAATACATTATTTGTACTGTTAGCATTGATGTGGCACTGAGTTGGTGGAAGAAGGATCAGTATGCATTCATCTCCTTCTCCCTGTCCCTCAGTGTGCAAGTGAATTAACTCTGTTTTCAGTCTGTAATTTTGTATAAACACTGAGTACCAGGACTGTGATTTATGAATAAGCACGTGCTCTGCTGAAGCAACAGCACTTGGCCGTACTGGCATGCTGTAGAGAAAACCCTAGAGTACACTTGCTTCTAATTTAACTGGTGCAGTGTATCAAAGGTGAGACTTCTTGGGCAGTGAATTCCACAAAGTGAAACTGAACAGTCGCGTTTCTCAGTGGAAATAACTTGAGATGTCAAGCTTGCATTGTTCAGAGGTGAGGATGTTGGGTGGTTCCCAGGGCTCTTGATGTGCTTTGAAGGGTAAAGATATATTCAGGAGCTTCTTACTGATGTGCTGCAGCAGAACTTCTTTCCACTTTCAGTACTGCTGAAAAAGTACAGTGGTGTAAGGAAAGGAAGCATCCTGGATTTGCGTCTAGAGATGCTAATTGCAGCTTGTGGAAAGTAAGAGACTTTCTTGGCTGCTGGATTCTCCTTAACTTGTTTCACACTGTGCTGAGGAGCAGAGCAGAGCGAGGAGGGAAGCTACCCAATGTGCATAGGGTGGTGTGCTGGTAAGAGCCTTCCTCAGAGGGTGCTGTGCTCAGTGCATGTGGGTGCGTGAGTTAGCCTGACTGTTGGTAAGCTCTTGCTCCCATCTTGGAGTAATGGTCATTTGTTTTCTGGATCACCTTGCTGCTCTAAACTCGATCACTGTATCCAGATGGGTCTTCAGGAGTTGAAACGGATGGGTAAATCAATCTGCTGTTTCCTACACACGTCATTTGCTGGTAATTGTTTGGTGTTAGCTCACAAGAACAGTTTCTTGATGGTAGGTTCAGTGCTAGCCAACGGTGTTTGCATTGAGGAATGCCTTCTGAAGCAAGTGTGAGCTGTGAACTCATGTTCTTCTCTCCCATCCTCTAGCCTTCGGGCACCCTGCCAGCACCTGTGCAGGTGCCCCTGGGGAACCTTGCTCCTCTGCGTGGCCCTGTGGCTTCTCCAGCTGGCGTCCTGCGTGGCTCACTGCACTCAGACATGGGGAGCTCTGTGGATGCTGGTGTTGCAGACAGAGAAGAAGCTCAGGTAAGACTGTTTTCTGTGGGAGCATGTCCAGAAAAGCAGTCTGTGCAAGAGGTCACAAGTTTGGTGTTACTTACAAAGACAGTGTTTGTGACCTGTCCTCTGTTTTAAAATGCTTTGGACTGAAACACTTCTACTGTTCCACTATGTTTCTTGTCTTTTGCTGTTTCCACGGGGTTCAGTGATAAATTTTATTTCTTTAGCAGCTTGAAAGACAGAATATTTTCAATAGTTGAAAAACTGTTGATTTGAAGTGAACTTTGCTTTCTACCCAAATGGAGCATGATATACTCTACAGGTAGTGTAAGCTAATAAATAACATTCCTTTAATAAAAGTGATACAAGCAAAACATCTGGCACAGTCTTGACTGAATCTGTGCTCTGAGGCAGAGATAGATTTTTTGCAGGTGTGCTTCTTTTGGATGGGAGCCTCTTTTTTTTGTGAAACTTCACAAAAAGAAAAGTGAATCTTCATAAGAAGTGTCATCTCCTAGCTGGATATGGCTCTATAAGGGTAGCAGCATCATCCTGAGCAAGTTCTCAGAATTCAAAAACTTCCTTTCTATTGCCTGTTTCGGTGGGTTCGTACCTCCCCTGATACTTTGCCTCTCCTCTGATTTCCCTTCCTTTTTAACTTCACAATCTGTAAGCCCACTAGTGAGACCAAGGGACTGACTTGTGAAGAGTTCTTTAAACACAATGGCTGTAGATGAAGGGAGAAGTGAAGAGGAAGTGAGAATGAGGTAGCTGGCGTGTATTGGCTCCTCATATGTGTCAGTAACCACAGTGCTTGAAGCCTCAAGGAGTGGAAAACGGTGATGCTACTCCAGTAATGGCTGATAGACTGTGGTGATTCAGTTTGACTTCAGGCTTCAATTTGCACTGCACTTCCTATGTGTATCTCTCAGTTGCCAGAAAGTGTCTACTCCTGTTTTGTACTCTGTAAATCCACATCTGCCTCCTGTATTTCCAGAATGTAGGCTTATTGCTGTGGTACGTTTCTCTGGCTCTGCTCCCTTATTTCCATGAATTACAGACCCTCAAGTTCCTTCAGCACAGCCTATGGCATTGCAGAGATCAGAACTCAGTTTTGGCCGTTTCCTTTTTTGAATACATCTAGAGTCTCCATAGGACAACTGGACTCTTCAAAAACCTGCACATGGATGTCAGTGCCCTGGGATGCAGCTTTGAATCTGAGGTAAGAAAAGCACGATCAAATGGGTAATGTAGAACTACCCAAATAGAAGAGGAGCTATGGCACTGCACTGCCTGCCTGTGGGCTGCAGGAGGGAGAGCCCAGGAGCTGTACCCTAAGAGCTGTTTGTAATTCATGAGCAATAACAACCTACAGCAGGGCTGGGAGGGCAGCATATATGAGAAGCCAGATACCCACATCACTGCCCCTCTACAGAGAGTATCAGAAGGTAGATTTGTCCTTGAAGGAGAGTGCTTTCCAATCTGATAGATGGCATTTGATTTGACAGCACCTGAGCGTGAGGTGGAGCTTGAATTCCTGATGAGTGAATAAAGAGAAACTTAAAGCAACATAGGTGCGATGGGCAAGGCAGAAGTCATTTCTTTCAAGAAATGACAGAAAGAAGAGAGTCTCAGATCTGAGTGGTGCCATTGCTGATGCTGTGGGAGGAAGGGTTGATGAGGAAGAGGCATGGTTTGTTTCCTCCTTGTTTTTTTTCTGTCAGTGCAGAAGGAAGGTTTATTCTCAGCAGAAATTGCAGCGTTGTCGTTTGGAGAGTGGAGGGGGAATTTGGTCTGGAGACACCATCCTCACATTGTTGTTCATTTCCATAAGAATCTCTTAGGAACTTCATGGTGGACTGGATACGGCAGCTTTTTCTGTGTATGGCAACATAAAACTCATTTTGTATCTTGCACTGCTGATGAATTACGTTGCTCAGACTCTCAGCATCAGCAATGAGTTCAGTACACGCGTTGCCTTGTGCAGACATTTTGCTTTCCCTGCGGGTGTGCATTCTTTGCCAGCACTTTCTTAGCAGTGATCAGGCTTAAGATGACAAAGGGACAATGTGAAGTGCGTTGCAAGCAGCTCTAGTGATTCAGTCTGTCTGTGCTGACGTTAATCCTTTCTTAGCACTTTGAAAATTCTGTTCCAGCAATTGAAAGGCAAATTAATTTCTGTTAAAACGTTTTTACTATTTCCCTCATCCTTTTCACAGTGTACAGAAAATTAAGCTGTAAACTCATTTGGAGAACTCATTCATAGAGCTGGACAGGAACTGCAAATGTTTGTAATAAAGTGGATGCAAAAAAAACACCCGAAAATACAGAACAAAAAGGCTTCGACCCTCTCATCTCCAAACAAGAAGCCTGTCAGAGCCCATTTCGTCACTGAAATGTTAATGTGTTCAGGAGCAAAGGGTTGTCTTGGCATTTCAGTGACATGGCAAGGCTTCAGGAATCTATTATAAAATGGCAATTGCTGCCCAACAGCCAGGCTGTGTCTCAATAGCTAGTAACTCAGATTGGTGATATCTCAGCCCTGATAAAATATTAGTGCCCCATGGAAAATATAATTCACTCGTAACTCCATGAGAGGGCAGTAGAAAAACGTTCCTATGAGTGAGCTCTTATCCTGCATCCCATCTCTCCAGCTTTGTTCCAAAATGGAGAGAAGGAAAGAATTCATAAATCAAGCTCTGTGGGAGGTGAATCTAGGAAGTGATGGGGTGAAAACAGCTGGTTTCATGAAATCTGTGGATCAGGGCTGAATATTCATGTTTAAAGAAAAGAAATGTGAGAGTGTGGTGATGTGCTGAGGTTCAAGGATCCTCCTGAAAGGGACGAGAAGAGGAAAAGACCTGGAGGCACCTCTGGGTGCCTGGATTGAGGGTCCCATGACAGCAGGAGGAATCCACAGGCTGCTGTGCTTGCAGTTTGGGAAGCGTTATTGCTTTGCCTTCTGTACAGGTCAATCTCTGGGTAAACAATTGGAGTCAAGGGGGACCTTTATCTGATGGGGGATTAACATGCAAAGCTCTCTTAGCAGATGGAGATGTGTGAAAGGGAGCTCTCTCTGTAAATAAACATGCAATACAGTGTACATGTTCTTGCAGAGATGTATACACAGGCAGCAGTGTTGCTAATTCCAAGGATATTAAGACATCCATAAAATATCAGTGCCTCGATGGCTGGTTGAAGGGGAGGGATGACAGATGTGTCACAGCCTTGCTCCTTCACGTCCTGAGGAAGCACAGTGCAGAGCTGCTGTGCTCATTCTTATTCAGGCCCTCACAGGCAGAGGACCCCAACAGCTCAGAAGGGTGCTGTGTGAGTACTGGCTAGCAGATGTTACCCCACTCACTAGGATAACAGCAAAGCAGAGAAGAACTATGGCGGTCACCTGGCTGATGTCACTGAAGCTCATCTCCAGGACCAGAGGAGTCCCATGGAGGAAGCTGGCAGTCTGAGAGAGGTGATGAGTGGCTCTGACATTGCAGCCCTGCTTGCATGATGTCGCAGAGCTTTGCTTGCTGCTTCCAGTGTTGTGGTGTGGATCTGATTGTTGCTTAGCTTGTTTCTTTTGCTGCTTGAAGTAGTATGTGTATGGAAAGAGGTGTAAACTTAAGAGCAAATGCTTTCCAGATGCTGCCAGACCTACCCCACTCTGTTCTTCTCTGCCTGGGACCAACCTGAAATCAGGAAGCAAAAGGGGAGCATGTTCAGCCTGCAGAGGAATTCTCTATGCAGTATGAGGTGGCTTGTTTTCTTCCCTCTCTTTTAAAGATAGGATTGTGAAGGGTTTTGTTGTAATCTCTCATGTTCAAGCTGTTAAAATCCAAAGTGGCATAGTCATCCTGTTCTGGGAGATGAATAAGATGCAGTTTTGTTGGCTGCTGTCTGCACTGATTTTTCATCCCTGGTTTGGATGCTTTTCCAAAAACCTGATCCCACTGGTATCAGTGTGGGTTGCTGGTTTGTTTTTTTTTTTTGCTGTTTATTTTCCTCCAGTTATGCTGATCAGTAGGAAGTCTGGAGATAATGTGTTTGATAGGCAGAAATTCCATGTTGGTGTCACACAGCTGCAGGTGAAATGTGTTACAGCTTGTGAGAAGATCAGCTAAAGCCAATTATAATCTGGATGGCTCTTCTTAGCCCCAAAATCTGTAGCAAATTCATGGTCTCTTTTTTACACAAGGAAAACCTTCCTTCTCTTCCACCTGTGTGTCTGAGTGTCACAGTTCCCTGTTTCTGGAGAGCTACACTTGTCATCATTAAGGTGTAGCGTTAACAAAAATCTTCTGTATCCTTAGAATAGGATTCTACCAGGTAAAGAAATTATTCTGGGATGTTCCAGTAGCTGAGGTAAATTTTACTGGAGAGAGGTCTTTGTGTGTGCAGTGTATCAGTGGATACATCTGTATGTTGTTGTATGTGCTCCCCAAAGGAAAAGATCTGTTTATGGTTTACAAGCCTAAGAATCCGGGTTGGTCTCATCTGGCACATCTTTTCTTGGACATTATCAGATGTCCTGGGGAAAGGCTCTCATGAAAACTGCAAACCAAATCTGGCCAAACAGAAGCACATCTAGGGACTCGTCCCAGGTGCTCTTATCCCCAGATAAAAGGAAGCATCATGAAGATGGGTCCCCTGGAAGATCACTAAAGGAATGGCACCACCACGTACATTTTTCTGGGTTCTGGCACAGAGATGTTAGCCAGGCCTTTGAAGAGCCTCCTGTGGCTGGCTAGTGATTCAGTGGTGTTTGTGAACCTCTGCTAACCAGGCACTGAACTGGAAACAGGCCATAAGCTTTCATTTATTACTTGGCAGATTGCAGGTGAGGCTCTGAACTGTAGTTTTTTTGGAAAGTACCCAGTGATTTGATTTCTCTGTCCTCCCCTCTGCTCTGATTGATGACTCTCTCAGCCCTGAGAAGGTCTCTCAGACAAATGATGTGCCCAAGACAGCCTTCCAGTTTGCCGCAGCTCTGTGTTCAGAACTGACAGCATTCCAGTTGCACTTTGATAAAAATACATCGTTAAAATATGCAGTCTGTATGGTACATGCTGTACTCAGGATGCAGCTAATGTTTGACAAGATACCACAGCATTAATAAACAGCGAGAAAGTAGGAAGTGCAAGCAGTTTTGTTTGCATACCGGTGAGGGAACCTTTTCCTGCTTCCTCCTGGCTATCATGCTATTTGTTGTGAGTTTTGTGGGCCTTCCCACCTCTGGGAGATGCAGCTGAACCTTTGGGTGACTGAGTTCTTGCTTGGGATTGTTTTTTCCAAGGCCAGTGGGAGAAACACATTTCTTTGTCTAATATCTTAGTTGAGATTTGAACCAAACTGGGACTAGAGTGGCTGCTTAAATCAGTGCCTGCACTTGGCTCGTCCCACTGGGAAGCATGGAGGCTGCATCCTGCCTGCCCTTCTCTAGTTATTTTGTGCTAAATTTCTTGCAAACTTCCACTTGTGAGACAGACTCAATATAAAAGCCTTCTGCAGAGCTCCTGGGGTCTGATGGTCCCTACAGCAGCCACTGCTCACTGTTAGCTACTCGTGATTACAAAAGCAGTGGGGTAATCTCAGCCTCAGGAAATGAATGAGTTCATCTTAGTGTTCTTTTTGTTTGAAAGAGCCTGTATGAAAATAAAACCAAGCTGGTCTTGCTGAAGTCACCCAAAGCTTTGTGATTTTTTTTTATTTTTTTATTTTTTGCTTGCTGTAGAAGAGCCCAGCGTTGTTTTCTGGTGTTGTTGGTGTTTCTGGTTGATGCTGGTGTTGTTTTCACCCAGTATCCTCCCAGAGAGAGAGTAAAGAATGTTATAGCTGTAACTGTGTTTGACTTGCTGCCTAGAAGGAGTCTTTAAAATCAAGACATGCTGAAGAAGAGTCTTCCTTGGATTCTGGTGACACGTGCCCTCCAACTCCAGTTAAAGCCCTTTCTGGAGATGCTCACTGTAGGCTGTCTGACCAGAACAAAGAGGAATCTGATGAGAAACTCGCTGGGAATGAAGGACTGGGTGAGAAAGCTGCTGAGGTGCAAGGTGACGTCTCTGCAGCTGATGAGCTGCCACAGTCTCTGGAGGAAGGGAGAGCAGCAGGGACAGATGTGCCCAGCAGTCCTGGGCAACCTCGAGCTGCATCTCCAGATGCTGAAGCTGCTGAAGCAGATCAGCTGGCAAGCCTGGCTGTCACTGTTGACACCGTGTCTGTTGATGAAAATATAGTAAATGAAATGAGGGAGGAAGCAGCTGATGTGAAAGCTGACAGCAGGCTGGATGCTGGCAAAGTAAGCGACCTGCCTGCTTGGGTTTGGTTTGGTGTGGAATCTGCTGTGGCTGTTCCCATTGCTTTGCAAGGCCCTGATTCAGGAAAGCATTTGGAGCACTTGCTCATTTTCTGTTTAGTCAGCATAAGTGCTTTCCTAATCAGCAGTGTGTTCCTATGGGGAGGTGGGGGTGGCAATAAGTGCTCTGAATTCCCAGATTGGTTTCTTCAGTACTGAGCTAGGAAATATTCTTCTCTGCATACACAAAGTGCTGTCCAAAGCAACTGACAGGCAAAAACCCTGGACTGTGACGCATGTTTCAAGTCTTAGAGGAGAAATAAGTCTCAGCTTTCAGTGCTGCCATCTGTACTAAGCAAGCAGGTTTTATAATGAAGTTCACACCAAGCTCAGCTGTCTGTACTGCTTTGTTTCTCTCCTTCTGTTGTTTCTCTCAGCTTATGTAGAGATGGGGCTAAAGTGTAAAGTGAGCTGCCAGCTGTGATGTTTACAGCTCTGCAGGAGGATGCTGAGAGGGAAGCGTGAGGTCAGGGGAAGGGCCATACCTAGGGGCTGGCTCCCGAGCTGCAGCTTGTGCCCAGTATCTCTGTAGTGCTGCCTAGGAGGAGAATTGGCAGCACTGAGCTGCACCGAGGCACTCGATTGTGCAGGCTGTGGCAGGAGATGAACTGCTCTGCATCATGAGGTGCAGGTGGGTTAACAGCCTGGACCTGCAGCCACGATGTCAGATGCACACCTTTCAGTTCTGTTACCAGTCTTCCAGAAGCGTTAAAGTGAGAACTGAGGAATGATGCCTCTCCAATCTATTTTCTTCCTGATAATTTTGGTGATTTCTCTGGTGTGTAATGTCTAAGAAATGATAAACCGTATGACTGATTCTGGAAAATGTGTGCTTTCCTGAAGAGCTTAAAACGGAACTGTTTTCTTTTATAAATGCTCTCTTTACATGTTTGGTTTGCTGAAGTCAGCTGGACTGCATGGGTGTTAACGTTAAACAGTTCTGTATTGTTTCACTGTGACTGGGAACGTAGGAATCTGCACTGCAAGTAGGGACAGCAAGGTGCTGGGTTTTTGAAGTGGTGGAAAAAGCTCTGTTCTGTGTGGCTTCATGATTTACTTGGTGGCCCAATGGCTTCTCAGAGCTGTGATGATCCTTGCAGAAGGAATGAGGCAGTAAGCTAGTGCTCTTGTCAGGGATATTTGAAGAGCACTTCTTTGCCTTCCCCAGTCCCATCTCCTGTGTGCATCCTCCTTTCCCAGCCCTTTCTCTGTGGCATTCTGTGATTGTCTTGTGGGTTACACCCTTAGTGTCTCCTAACATGTTCGTTCACCTCAGACACTTGCTGTTTTTCTTCCTCACGGTATACAGAGACCAGATCTGTCTTCCAGTTATCATTTGTTGTCTTTTTAGTTGGAAATGCCTAAACGAAGCTGCAGGGCTAACACATGTACGTATCTCCTTTCAGCCTTCCAAAGTATCTGAGAGCAGTGAATGCATGGAGGACTTGCAGGCTTCTAACCACCTCGACCAGGAGCTGATCCAGCATGTGGTGAGTCGCCAGGAGCTCCTTATCCCTTGGCTATGGGCTTTGCATCCCTCTGGGAACACACAGCCAGCGTAAGGCTATAGCCATCTCTTGTATCCCTAACTCATGCAGTGACCTTACTGTCTGGCACAGATTACCTGTGTCACCCTCTGCTTAGCTCCCTTTGGTATTCAGGAAGACTCTTGGAATACTGAAGCACACTTGTGCTTAGCAAATTCCTGAGCCAGCACAGGCTGTATGGGATGAAGTGGCTTGACCAAGGACTATCTTTTGGAGAGCAGTGCTTCAAGAGCCAGCTCTTACTCTGAAAGCCCTCTAGCTCCAGAAATGTGCTTTCAAGTTTGAAGCCAGACCCAAGTCAGGCACTCAGTAGGATTTCCAGGTCTGCCTGTGTGGTCCTGTCGTGTGTATTGCCCATGGTAGGAGGCCTGTGGTAATTCTGCAGTCAGGTGTGGTGAGAGACTTGTACTGAGCAGGAATTGCAGAAAAGTGCAGGTTCATTCTGAGGGTGAGGTAATAGCTCTGGCAAAGTAGGTCACTCATAGCTGAGACTCCACTTGGATAATTGCAAAGTGGAAAATAATAAGCGATATAAAATCATGCTTTAAGGGATGAAATAGCTTTTTCTAAGGGAAATGTGCATGGCTGAGAGTCCTGGCTCCTGAAAGTTCCAGGGGGAGAACATGCAGGAGGATAGCCCTGAGGTGAGGGGTGAAGTGCCCATCAGCATCTCTTCATCTCTGCAGGAAACTGCTGCTGCCATCTGCCAGTGGGAGCGGAGGCAGCATGGCCAGAAAATGGCTGCGAATATCATTATCTATCAGTGTTAGTATGAGCCTGTGTTGGCAAGTGGCTGCTGCATCAAACAATACCTTTTCTAGAGCTTGCTTGTGGGCATGCGTGTGTGCTCTCTTGCACGCTGTGTGTGCAGCCAAGTGTGTGAACCCACAGCCTCTGCCAGTAGGGAGAATTCGGAGCGAGTAGCCCATGGGCAACTTGCAGGAGCTGACTTCAGGAAAAAATATCTCAGAAGATCTGCACCAATACTGGGAATAGAGCAGTAGAGGGTTGGGGCTATAGATGCACTCTATCACCTGTGCCTGCCTGTGATCTGTGGCATGGAAGAACGCATGAGGTGGTGTGGCAAGGCTCACTGCCCTGAGGCAGTTCATGATGCCCTTATGTGGAATTGCAGCTCGCTGGCATTGCAGGGAGTTTCCTTTGGGACCATCAGGGAAGAGAGCCGCAGTGCAGTGCAGTGCCAGGGCCCCAACTGTGATGGCTCACACTGGTAGCTCAGTAACCTGTTACCTGTGTGTGTCCCTATGGGTTGGGAAACAAAACCCAACTTGCTGCTGCCAGGGCCATCTGACTGCGATACAGATATAATCTGTGCTTGGATGGAGGCCTGAATCTCAGTGTAGCCATCTCCCGTGTCCTATAAACCTTTCTAATTGTAGTGGCTCTGGATATTTGAACCAAATTGCTGTCAGTGGGATGATGAGTGAGGATTCCTAAGCATGTTCAGATTTTTTTTCTAATTTGTCAGGATCTCTCATGGGACGAGTGAACTGATCCTATCCTTTCTTCTTCAGGACTTGGCTTTCCAGAGCCAGTTTTCTGAGCGGGTGTTGGATGTAGATGCTCTGTCTCCTGCTTTAGACAAGTCACTGTGCAAGGTAAGTGCTTTATCTATGATTAGGGACCAATCTTGGAATGGGCAGGTTAAAACACTGCACTGTGGCATACTAATAGCAGGATGAAGCTATTGGCATAAAGATTTTGAGGCAGATGGAGCACTGTGACTTCAGGGAAGGGATGAGAGCAGCAGTTCTAGCTCAGTGTTGTGTCTGCAGAGATGCAGGGAGTTGCAGCCACTCCTGTGAGGAGAAACTACACGTATCATTCTCTTGGGAAGAGGTGGTTTGTGAGTGATGCATGCGTGCAAGCTCACAAGTGTGTGCCTTCACTGCCTCCAGTTACACATAGATAACTGGCTTTCCTAGGGAGTGCAGGGAAGCAGAGTCTGTTTGGCTTTTTTCCTGTTGTGTGTATTTGTTCTGCTTAAGA
The DNA here is from genome assembly GCF_019238085.1 of Lagopus leucura. Taxonomy (NCBI): domain Eukaryota; kingdom Metazoa; phylum Chordata; class Aves; order Galliformes; family Phasianidae; genus Lagopus; species Lagopus leucura. The sequence goes on from NW_024962283.1 coordinate 5,222,451, forward strand.
GAAAGAAAAGATGAAGAGAACTTGTGTAACAGAGCATAGTAGCAGAAAATGAAGAAATGGAGGTTACCTTCCATGGACAAAGAAACTTAATTTTAGGCATTTGCTTGCCTTGGCTGCTTTCATGTAGGGGAAACAACAGGATCCTTCCAGTCAGTCTGTGGCATATGAAGGAGTGTACATATGCATGAACACATCTGCTTCCTATATCACGCTGGCCCCATATGTGGCTATGTTATGGCAGTTCTGACTGAGGATTGCTGTGCCTCTTGAGATTTTTATCCTTGTCTTCTCAGCGTGTTGCCAAGTCGTCCTTCTCAGCCCTGCACTCCTATTGAGCTCTCCCAGCTCTCCCTCTCCTGCACCATCTCAGCTCATCAGCGCGTTGGCTGGAGGAGCATGCTGCACAGCGAGGCAGAGGGTCAGGCTCCAGCTGGGGTTTACTCAGCCTTGCTCTGATTGTAAGTGAGTTGATCAGCTGCATTGGAGGAGACCTTGAGTGGCAAACTCACCACCTGTCCAGCAGAGAGGAGCAATCCAGTTTGTTAGGTTGTCTGGAGAATACACCTGTCCTCTTGTGCCTAATAATGAGCATAATCAGATGTGAAGGGAAAACAAAACATATGCCTGCTGTGTTCTCCCCATTTCCCTCTTGCTACAGCACAGTCATCGTGCATACAAATGTCTTGTTGGAGCAGACACATTTTGAGTTTTTTACAGCCTTGTCTTGAGGAGGGAGAGGTGGTTTTCAAATGGTGCCCCCCGCAGAACTGCAGCTGCTCTTTTGTTCAAAAGACAGAGGCTATTTCAAAATGAGACTCCGGAACGTTGGAATGTGATTATTTCCATGTAATGGACTTGCCTTGCTTTGAATATACTGGCAAAATATTCTTTTTTTTTGAATAAAAAAGACCTCTTCAATGGTGCTACATATGCACGACATTGGAGGCTTTTGGTTAGCGTGTTTTGGCAGGAGCTGTGTTAGATTGCAGTGGCAGTGTGGGCTGCTCTCTGCTAGACTTGACTTCTCTGCTGGCAATGGGAAGGTTGCTCCTTTCACCTTTCACTTAGCAGGCATTTAAAGCGCTGGCATCCTGCTTTGCTGGCATTGTTACCAAGCTGAGGTTGATGGTGGTGAGGAGCTGGAAGCAGGCATGGCATTGGAGCTGTCACGTGCTGGAGACCATAGAAATCCTCCTCTCAAGGCCTCTTGGGGACTATGCTGTACGAAGAGGAGACAGCCTATTATCTGTCATCCTGGCTTTGTATTGTGAGCGTGAGATCTTTCCTGGGGGACTCAGCCTGGTGTCGAGCAGGACAGAAGACCAAGCTGCCAGCAGTACTCAGCGCTTCGCAGGGTCTGCTGGGGGTCCTGGAACAACAAGAGGGTTAAGGCCCTGGGAACTTCACAGGCAGGGCTTAAAATCCAACCCTGGGCACAAGCTCTATTTGCCTTTCCAGATATGTCTGCATATTCCTACAGGGATTTCTGGGGAGATACGTTGGGCAGGAATGCAGAGGAGGTCCCAGACATGGGCTCAGCAGTGTAACCTGTAACTCTCCATCTTTATTCCCCAGAAGACCTCGTTCTTTGTTTTTCTGGCTTCTTTCCTCGCACAGGCAGCAGTGACAGAACCTGTTTTGAGCCAGGTGATGTTTTCTGGGCTCCTCAGTTCTCAGGAATTGAAGTCATTATTTAGGCTGGAGAGGTGGGGAGCTGCTGGGAGAGTTCTGACCAGGCTGATGTGATGGAAGGTGACAGCACTTGCAGGGAATCCTTCCGCTGTTTGCTCTGCTGAACATTTGCATAAATTACTGCTGTTTTAATTGTGTTATTTTGGCCCTGCTCCCTATTACATTCCTGCATGGCAAGGTCTGAGCTCACCTGCTATGTGTGGTCCCTGGAATTTCTGGATGGGCTCTGGGGCATCCAGAAACCTCATCAGGCAGGATGGGCTGTTGGTTCTTTCTCATGTAGGACTGAGGGTTTGAAGAGGGGGCCTGTTTCCCCTTCCTTGGGTGAATTACACAAGTGTGTGTGTGTGTGTGTGTGTGTCCCTGCTGGAGGGATAGAGGTACCTGGTAGATGGCAGGTGGGAATAGGAACAGCTAACCATGTTACATTGAAATATTTGTTACTTTAAGTATTTCCTACTTCATAAATAAGCTACCTGAAGTCACTCTGAGCCTGTTATTGAGGGACCAGTTTAGTCAGCAGCATCCAGACTGATCTGTTCTGGATGGAGTGGTCAGAAGTCTCTGGGTAGGTGTGACTATATCGTATGGTGCCCATTGTGGTCTGTTTGGGAACCAGGATTCAAGGCAGAACTATTGTAATTCTGGTCACAATCGGTGCATCAGTTTTCTTTATGGCCACAGTACATTATTTCATGTTTGTATATGTGACATTCCTGCTTTAAAAGATTTGTCCTGCATTATTCAGACAGTTTATGGTTACTTGGATATGTAAGATGACCTCTGGGGGGGAATAAACAACCAAAGCTGATGTTGAGAGTGCTGTGTGCTGGCAGAGAGTTCATCTTCTGTACTGAAAAAAACAACCCTGAGACCAATAATAGTAACACAACCTGGAGAGCTGAGCTCCCTGATGTCTCTGTGCTGATGGAGCCATTCCTCCATGTGTTCCCATGGTATCTCAGGACCTTGGTTACATGCAAGAGAGGAAATTAATGCATTCAGCTGGGCATTCTGGAATGCCCTGTGGATGCACTTTAGTCCCTGGGCTTGGTGCTGGTATGTTAGACCAGAGTGCTCCTGCTTTTTGATGGAGCCACTGTAAGGTCTGGGAGGCTTTGATGGCAAAGGAGCCAGCAAACTCCACACTATTTGCTTTTACCTGCAGGCACAGGAGCTGGGAGAAGAGGAAAAAGACCAAAGCAAAGCCAGTATAGATGAAGAGCAAAGCAAAAGAACAAAAGCTGCTGTGAGGTATGGTACAAACAGAACTAGAAAGGAGGCAGAGACAGCTCTAGCTCCAAGTGACTTTCCTGTCTCATCTGTCCCTGCTGTGCTCAGGTCACTGTAACCTGTACAGGAGTTCCCTGCAGAGCACTCTGAGTTCCTGCAGTGTCTCACACAGTCTCTTCCATTCAATCTTTCTTTTCTCCCACCACCCCTTTAGTATCACCTGAGCAGATTTGAGCATTGTTTCAGCTTCTGGCTGGGAAGACAGCAAAACTGCCTGCCTTGCCCTCCTCATGACTACTCTGAGATGTGGAGCTGACTTTTCCATTTCCCTTACAGCTACGTGGCTTTTATCTAAGGCTGTGAAAGTCACTCTCTTGCCATGATGGTCTGTTTTCTCATTATGTTGTGCCTTGTGGTATTTAACACAGGTGAATTGGGCCCTAGCCATTGCCTGATAACAAACGTTGCAGGTTTTGGGGCCAGTCAGTGCTGGTTTGGCAGGAGAGTTTAGCTCCAAAGTGAACAGTTCAGTTTCACTTCCTTCCTTAGAGGAGTCTTAGAGCCACTTGGCTTCTGTTTGGCCAAGCACAAATGCTAAGCTATTTTGTTATCCTGCTTTGTGGACATCTCTATAACGCAACAGCTGTAACCCCAGGAGCAACACAGGTTTCCCCAACCTTTAGTTGCTATGAGGGCTAGACTGTCTAGAGGAGGTATTTTCCCCCGTTTGTGGAAACTTGTTTAAAGCAACTGTAATGTTGTGCTGAGGGCTCTGTGGTCTCTAGAGCATCCTGCTCCGCCTTTGAGAGTTGCAACATGTGGCGTTTATAGATGAATTGTGTCAAAACTCTTAGCCTCCACACAGAGCTACACAGCATTCTGGGGCACAGGGAATGAAGAAGCTGTTGCTTATGCCAGGAAAACCTGCGAACGGAAGAAGCTGCAGTCCATCTTAATGGCTGGCTGTGTGCAATTGGGATTCACAGCTTTGTGCTTGGAGGAGCTGTTCACATGAAGGTCCCTAAAAATGTGTTCTGCCCAAGGAATTCTCTTTATCACTTAGTACCTGCTTCCCAGCTATGAATCCTCCCCACTCACTCTGCCTGTACAGCTACGTTGTGCTTGCTTAATCTCTCTTCTCTGTGCTTCCAAGATGAAGTAGAACCATAGATGTAAACATGCCTGCCAATGTATTTCCATCTCTAATTTAGACTACAATATGAGCGTTACTAATAGGGCTGATTTATCTTGGGGAAATTCTGTAAGGACTTGCAAAGAGAGGGAGGTAATCCAGCAAAGATATTCGACATTTTGAGGTTGACAGACAAATTACACCCTCAGCTGCCTGTTAGTCTGGCAGTGCTCGAGGTGGTGTGAACGGTTTGGAGCTTTGTCGGGGCTTTGGCAGCCCCATATTGGACAAGTGAAGCCCCTTGGCAGGCATGAGCTCGTGCTGCAGACTGCCCATCTTGAGTCAGCTGCTCATCCCGTCTTCCCTCTGTCTTTGTCTGCTTGGAGCAGTCACTAGAATCTGATCTATGCTAATCTGATATTCTGTTACCTTTTTTGTGCTGCGAAGTGAGAGGGATCAAAGTGGTGGTGAAGCATCAGAACAGAAGTGTGTTGCTTTAGAAAATGCCAATCAAGAGGAGGCTGTGGCCCTGCAGCTGGATGAGGAATTGCCGGATAGCCTAATCGATCTGGAAGAACTTGCAGCCCTGCAAAAAGCGTAAGGGCTTCATTTAAGTCCCTAGTGTTGTATGCATAACAGTTTTTGTTCTTTCTTTTCTGTTCTCCCCATTATTTGAAGTTACTGTGTGAGGCTGGCACGCTAGGAGATGCAGTTTGGTGGGCACAGCAGAGCTTGAGAGCATCTCAGCATGCAAATCCAAGCAGCTGTTCTCCTGGCAAAAGTGCCAAGGTAACAGTCTGTCCTGCGGAGGGTGAGAACAGCAGCTCAGCCCTTGGGGTCTGTGGCACAGGACTCTGTGGTATGGAAAAAGATCTGTTTACTTTGTACTTGGAAAAGCCTCCTTACCAGCATCACTAATGAGGCTAAGCATTTACACACCTAATATAAACAGTTTTCCACAGCAGTTTGCTTGCTGAGCAGTACTGAGATTGGAAGGAGGGAGGGGAAAAAATTCTCTCACTTTTAGAGTCCCTGGGAATGTTGTTTGGTTTGGGATAACGAGGTCAGAGCAGAAGATGGGAGAACTGAGTTTCTCTGCAAAAGCCAGTGGTCTGTCACAGTAGTAAATTGGTGGAGTTTGCTGATAGGTACCTGCAGTTTCACTGCAATGGAAGTTCCCAGTAGAGGAACATGCTGACTTTGCTTTCTGTGTCAAATGACAGATCAGCAGAAGTAATTGGAAAAAATAGGCAATGCATCTATCAAGGCAAAGTGGTGGAGTAGCAATCTTTGGTTTGAAGACAAGTATCTCCTTTTTTTTATTATTTGAAATTGTGTAAATGTGCATTGTTGGTTGGATAGTTATTTAAACAAAGATTTGAGCAAAAAAGAACAGTTTTAGGTGGAAGTACTTGAAGTGCTTCGCAGAGCAGCCTGATAAATGGCACCTCCTGGAGGCATCTGTGCAGTTGGCCTGGAGCATGCAGTGTTACAGGGGAGCAGTAGTGAAACAGGATTTTTCCAGGACCCGGCTACCCTTTCCTCTCTCTCTGTTCTTTTGCTAATGGCTGCACGAGTAACCTTTTCTCTCTGACTCAAGGTTATATTACTAGAGCTGCTATTTCCCTGATTCCAGGCAAGACAGAGATATCTGCCTTATGCTAGCAGTCTCGGGGCATGATGAGAAGACCTTGCTGCTTCAGCTTTCACTAGCACAGAATAAGAATTTTGTCCTTAGACTAATCTTCATTTCTCCCTCTTCCCTTTCAGCCTCTTTCAGACCTTATAATTTTGCTACTCTGTGTCTGAAAAAAAAAAATAATACTTAATTAGAAACAGATTGGTTTTGAATTTTTGGAGAGCTTAGGGCTTTCTGTTGCCTAGGGCTGGCAAACTACCAGCACACTTTCGATTGCAATTGCGGAAAAATACCTGGTCCATTAGAAATACATTGCCAATCCCTGGGTTAGAAGCTGGTGCTGATTGCATCTGCTTTTATGGTCCTAGGCAGGATTTCACAGCTGCTAGATCCTTTGTGAGGTGAGGCTGTGTTTCCCTCACGAGGTGAGCTGTAGCAGGTCCAAATAAGAGCAGTTCAGGACCTAAGTTCTGTTAGGACTATGTTTAATTTATCAGTCAGAGTTTAGAAGTCAATGAGAGTTCCAATCAGTGGTGCCTGGGAACATCCCCAGGCTGGCTTGAAGCTTGGAGAATCAGCTGTGTGTTCCTCAATAGCCTTGTAAAAATGCTCGCCTGTGTCTGCAGCACAGGAAAGTTCAGGATGTAAGGCTGGTGAGTTTGGCTGGCAAGCAAGGGAATGGATTTGTTTTCCAGGCATGTTGTAGGGAACAGTGACAGCATGAGTTCTGTACCAAGCTTGTCTTCTACCTGTGTGCCCTCCACCTGCCTCCACTGCTGTTCCTCACCTCCTGTGAGCAAAACAGCAAGTGCTCCACAGCAGCAAATGAAAAAAAAGAAAACAAGTGGCTGCAATCCAGTGGAGATTCTGCATTTACTTTCCCTTCATGGAGAGGAAAGCTTGTGGAGTAGGAGGCTTTGAGATTTTTGGTTTGGAGGTGATACTGTGTGTGGGAATGCTGCTCGTTCCCTTTGTGTTACTCAGTTCTCTCACCCTTTTGCCAAAGGAGCTTTTTCCTTTTGATAGGCAACCTGAGAAAGAAACAAAACAAAAGCAGTCCTTGACCCAGTCTAGTGAAGAATCCCTGGAGGGAGTAGCCAAGGAGCTGGAGAAGGAGGTCGAACAAGACAAAACGCACTTACTGCAAGCAAAGGAGGAGAAAATCCAGCAATTCCAAGAGGAAATGAGGCTACGGGAGGAGGAAGAAACTCAGAAGCTTTATGAGCAAAAAGAAAAATCCCTCAGGTACTCTTTTGTTTTTCCTGTTTCTCCTCCTGAGTCTTTCCCAGGTGTGATTCATTGCTGGTGGCAGCAAGTTTGTGCTGTGTTATAGGCCACCGAGAAACAGGAGCTGCTTTGTGGAGCTGTGGGTGAAGGAGGCAAGAATAGAGCTCTTGAGGTGAAAAGGAGTATGGGGCTCCATCCTGACAGTGGCAGTAAGGATCTGCACATCCTGAAATGGGCTGTGGTCTGCTCTCAGTGCTGCCAATGCTCAGAGCAGAGTACATTCTGCCTGAGGAAAGCTTTCTCCCTCGTAACAGGCAAGAGAGCATCTTCCTTGTGTCCTGTCAGAAGAGCTATGATTCGAAACACATGCAACTTTCATAGAGCTGTGAACTTGTCTCTTATTGTTAACCTGGGAGAAGTTTCTAGTTCACTGCTTGGAGCTTTACCACCTGGCAGACTTTCAAATCTTGGTCTAAGTGGTAGTAATAGGGCTGGAAATTGGGGCATTAGAGAAGATGAGGTTACCCCAGAGGAACTATTTGAAGCTCTGGTACTGCTTGTATTACAGGAGGACTTCCAAACAAGACTTTAAGGAATAGGGCCTGGATTTCTACGTGCAAAACCCAGCCAATGCAAGAAGATTTAATGGCAACCCAGGGAGCAGAACAGCAATAGGAATGGTGTCCTCTGTTCTGGGGGACTTTTCTCTCAAGACTTGTATTATAAACATCAGGGCCACCCCAGATAAGCTCTTAACAGCACACAGGCAGCCAGAAAAGGTTGCCTTGACATGAAGCACTGTGGGGATGCTGCCTTGGGTGCAAAAGAGGACAAAAACTGTACCTGAAGGGAGAAATGTCTAAGCAGTGGGGAAAAAGGGTGTTGTGCAAAAGCATGAAGCTTTATACTAATGCATCCAGCTACCTTAGCTGGGAATCTGCCTCCATTTCATAGAGTTGATTTTTACATACCTGGGAAAAAAGTGCCACCTATGATGACAGTATAGTGAGCCTTTAATAAAATACACCACAGGATCTTGATGCTTAAGGGCTGTGTCTCCTGTACCAGCAGCCAGACTGTGAAGGTATGGAAGGGAATTAACTGTCTGGAACCTTGGGAATGCATCTCTCAGGCAGGTGCAGTGAGTGGGAGCTGATCTGTGTGCCTTGGGGAGGTGGTTTGAAGACATTAGAGCTTCCTGAACCTTTTATTTTTTTCCCCTCTTTTTTTCTTCCTCCTGGCTGCTCATCTCTCAGGACACTGAAAGAGGATTTGGCAAAGGTTTGTGAGGAGGAAGAATTACGTGTGAGAAAGGAGGAAACTGAAAGACTGTCAAAGCTGCGAGCCACCATCACCTCTGAGACTGAGGCAGAGAAGGAGAAGATAAGGTGAAAAGTTTTTCCACAACGAGCAGGAAGCTGCCATCCTTAGGGACATAAATTGTGGGTTTGAGAGAGAAGCATCTTGCATGCCATCAGCATCCACTTGGGGTTCTTTAGCCAGCCTGAGCTTCCTGTAGCTGCTGCCTTGCCCTGTTAGAAAGCTAGAAATCATGAGGACCCAGCTATGATGCTGTTTGCTGTTTATTTCCAAGGTCTTTGCTGTTCAAAGTGTACATTGGTTCTCAACTTCTTCTGGGGTTTTCATGTCTGATCTTCTGAGCTCTGGTTCCTCAATGGAGCCCAATGTTAAAGTACCAAATTCTGACTGGCTCCTCTGCTCTTGTTGTAACCCTACCAGGGCAGAGCAAGAGCTGGCACTACAAAAACTAAGAGAAGAGTGGGAGTCCGTGCAGGAAATGGAGAAGGAGAACTTGGAGAGGAAGAAGCAGCTTGCTTTGGAGAAAATGAAGCTGGAAATGGAGGAAGCTCAACAGAAAGAAACAATCAGGCTAGAAAAAGAGAAGGAACAATTCCTAAGGGAGCTTAAGGAGAGATTAGAAATGGAAAAGAAAAAGGTGAGACTTTTTTGTTACCAACTAGAGCCAGACCCTTGCTGTTTATGCTGACCTGACTTGCACTGCAATGCTGAAGTTAAATAAGATTAAGTAACACCAGCATGTGCTTTGATAATGACTTCGTTAAAACACAAGGGAAAGATGTTTGGCATGCTGGTAGAGCTGTGATTGGGCTGGGGATGCTCCCCTTGTTTTGTTACGGGGGGGATTAAATAGTTGTTTGAGTGGCCACATTGCATCTGAAGGAAAAAAAATATTGTTCTTCTTGGCCAAGTGAAAGCAAACTACCTTATCAGGCTAGAAAACCTCTTGGGTGTTGCTTTAGTACTCTGGAAGGCTTGAGGTTCTTCAATAGAGGCAGCTGATAGTCCTTCCATGGGATGGCATGTCTGAGATCCACTGGGATCTTCTGGAAGGGAAAACGTCCAGAGAGTGTACTGTGCATTACTGTGCATTACTGTGCATTACTGTGCATTACTGTGCATTACTTGTTTTGAAAGGGATTCACTGCACTTTTGCTGCTTGTGGATAGAAGTTAATTGCAGCTGCACCTTGTGTGGTGTTGTCCCTGTAAATGAAGGATTGCCAGCAGACTGTTTGGCTTGTCTTCCTTTAGGCTGCAGAGGAGCTAGAGAAACAGTATGCAGCTGAACTCCAGCAGCTGAAATCTGCAGCAGAAGAGAAGCATCGAAAGGTAAAAGATGGTGTCCCCAGAATGGAAATTGCTTTTTCGTCCCACTCCATTTCCAGGTGTGGGCAGGGTGGGTGGCATTAATTTTTTTTTCTACTTCCTAAACATGGTTCTGGTCTGGCTCAGTATTTGGGCATGTTCCAAGTTAGGGGGTGGTGGGACTGTACACGTTGATCTTTGCCATGCTTCTTGATCTCTGTAGGAGGACACTAGAGAGATCTTGTCAGAAGGGTGACAAGTCTCTGTGGGTGGTTTTCATGGCAGGTCACTTCCAGCCTGCAAACCCAGATAGCGGAGGCACAGAGGAGTGAGGAGGCTTGGTTGCGTGAAGATTTGCAGAGAGCAGAGGAGAAAGTGCAGCAGAAATCATACCAAGTAGCAGAATATGAACGTGAGGCAAGTATTCGTCTTGGATGCTGAGAGTTCTTTGTTCTCCACTGATGTTTGGTGAGGTCTGAGATGCAGAGTTCCCTGCCCAGGGGTGACAGTGGTGCGCACTGGGGAAGGGACACTCCTGCAGCATCTCCTTTCACAAAGTGCTTTTTTGCTACTATCTAGGCTGTGGCCTGATCCCACTTGCAAGGTTCTCAGTCATTCTGTTCGTGTGGGAAGCTGCTCTCTTGGGGAGCCAGTGCAGTGATTCAGTGAAGCCTCTTTGTGTCATCATTGCAGCTCAGTGAGCTTATGAGTGAGAAACGCCATGAAGTGGAAAAAGACCATGAGAGGAAAATGGAGAGGATGAAGGAGGAGCACCAGGAGGTCCTAGCAAGGATTCGGGATCAGTATGAAGAGGAGGTACTTCTGGGGAAGTGCAGTGGACTGGGAGATCACTGTTGGTCAGCTGGATTGTACCTGGGCTGGCACTGCTGCTTGCCAGCTCTGCTTATCTCAGCCACTCCTAGAACTGGGGCATCTCATTCGTTTTAGTGCTTTTGCTGCTGTGTAAAGCAAACTGAGGCTCAGGTTATGAGGTTAACCTGTCGAAGCATTCTGTGCAAGCAACTTCCACGTGCATTTGTGGACTTCTGTATTTAGAGAAGCTTTTTGATGGTTTTGTAGTTGCCTGTTCTGGAAAGCTTCCTGTCACACAGTCAGCAGTGTATGACAAAGCCCTATCATGGGTCATTTCTTCTTTCCTGAGCCGTCTTCATAATGATATTGTGCCTACAAGCAGCAGGCTTTAATCTTGCTGAAATTGTTATTTGCTAAGGACATGTTGTGTGATGAGCTGGTTATACAGAGCGTGTGTCCTTTGTGTTCATGGCTTGCTGAAGGGTTTCACTCGGCCGCCTTTTCTCGTTTGTATTCTGTGACAGGAAAGAAAGCAAAGAGCAGAGCTGTTGGAAGGCCTGCGAGGTGAGATGGCTCGCCTCCGACAGCTCCATGAAGCGGAGGTGAAAACTCTGCAGGCAGAGCTGGATGAACGTCTGACTGCACTGCAGCACAGGCATGGGGAGAAGGTGAGCAGAACCCTGCTTGGCAGTTTGGGACTTGGCTGCTTGGGTACTGCGACACCTCCGTGCATCCGCCACCCTCTGTAGCCAACAGAAATACAAGTGGCAGGTCATTCTCTCCTGGTGGCAGAGCTCTGCCTGGTGGGTGAGGAGCTTGTGCCATTCACTCTTTAAGTTGACATTTCTGTGCAGGAAAGAAGACTCCAGGATTCAGAAAATGAGCTTGAAATACGTGCAAGGAACATTAAAGCAAGATCAGTGCAGCTTCTTAGCCAGGTGAGTCAGCTGTGTTGGGCTTGAGACATTTCCTTGCCTGAGCTGCTCCCCTGGCTGCTTCCTGTCTGGGTTGTATTTGCCACCCAAGTTACCAGGTTTCAAGATAAAACTTCTGTCGTGAGGGCTAAGTGTTCTTAGTAGCACAGTCTCACAGTTAGTGGTATTTGTGGTGAAAGTCAGTGCCTTGGCAGTGCTCCTCTGTTTTGGGAGGCAGTATATGAATTCTGTCACTTACAGGATGGGATGAAGCAAAACAGAGATCAGTGTTCAGGTAATCTTGAATTATCTTGAAAATTAGGCTCTGTATTTCAAGTGTTGTTGAGCATCAGCAGTCTCCTCTACTGGTATCTCTATGTTCTGATAGTTCTGCTTTTTCTGCTGTGTCTAGGAGGAGTCTCTGAGAAGGAAAAAGCAGCAGCTGCTAGATGAAGACAGACGGACTGAGCGAGAAAGAGATGTATGTATGCCTTGGTTCTTCAAGGGATCTGTGCTGCTTTGGTTTTGGGGATGGGAAGGGGAACGCACTAGAACCATGGCTTAAAAAATGAAAGCTATGTTGTTTTCTAAACTGTGAGTTTGCAAGTTCCCTCCTGCCCCTTTGGCTTGACCTGGAGAATCTTCCTGCTGGGAGTTTGGTTAGCTCAGAGGTATTTCCCAAAAAGAGCAGGCAGTCTTGTTCCCCTGGGATTGACGTGTGATGTGTGTTTGTAGCTCTGGGGCCTCCCATGAACTGTGCAGATAGCAGAAGTCTCTTGCATGCAGTGTGCATTCACTCCATTGTCAGGGAAGCCTGAGAGATTTTTTGTTTGTTTGTTACCAGGAAGCTGCTTTAGCTTCTCAACTCCGCCTGGAGGAGAATCGGAAGGAGCACACCAACCTTCTTGAGTCCATCTGGCAACTGCGTAAGGCTCTTGAGGAGCTCCAGGACCAGAAAGCTGAGCTGGAGGCCCAGGTGGATTTGCTGCAGACTCGAAGCCAGAGGCTGCAGAAGCGTATCAGGTGTGTGTGTGTGTGAGAGAGATTTCCTCTAGTGCTCAAAATCTACCTGGTTACTGGTGTTGTCTGCAGGTGTTGCACGAGCAGTTCAGCTGTGCCTAAGAGCAGTGGCAGTAGGCTGTCTTAATGGTCGTTGTCAAACTGCTTTGCTACTGTCTGATGTACCCCAGCCCTGGGTATAGAAGTCTGTATCTGCAAACTGCTATATGAAGTCTCTTATTTGTATTTATTCCTGTATGTGGGGAAAAAAACTGTATGAGACAGCAGCTGTAAGCTGTTGTGAATCCTTGTCGTCAGCATATTTCTGTGTTCCCACTTGTCTTTCATGTCTGGCCCTTTCCTGTCTGGAATCTGGAGGTTGCTTTGGACACTTGCTGGTAGTTTACTGGGCTAGGAGGACCTGCAGTCTAATGAATTGCTGCCATTGTTGCCTTTTCATGTGGCAGTGAGCTTGAGGCAGCTGTCAGGAGCAAGCAGGAGACTTTGAAAGAATTGGAGGCAGAAGAAAGTGCGGAGTCTCCCAGAAGGAAAGCTGAGCTCCATGTTGAAGACCTGAGAGAAACTATTCATGCTGTGAGTAGAGCTGTCTGCAAAGGCATTTGCCTCGTGAGATCTGAGGCTGTAACTTTGTGAAAATTCCAGCCTTGGCTCTTTCTGCCTAAGCTCGTTTCAGATGCGTTGATGCATTCTTCTTTGCCAGAAGACATCAATGTTTTGTACTCCTTGTTGCTTTCTGCCTATTATTAGGGGAAAAGGAGCGTGGGATGCCTGAGTGCCCTTGAAGTCAAAAGCAGGACTTGAGTGGGAGATGGAAATGTCTCTTACTTAAAATATCACACAACAAAATATCCCCAGCACTGGTCTTGGATCAGGGCAATAATACAGTGATGTCATCCAGACATCCATTTTTGCCCCTAATTTGATTCTAATGGGATCCTGGGGTTCAATTTTCTTGTGTGTATCTATCAGTGTTTGAAACGTTTCCACTCTTCAGCATTCATCCAGAGATCCTGCTTCCCCGCCTTCTCAAAACCATGAAGACAGCAACTTCCAGTTTGATCAGTGAGTATCTGTGTACCAGCTACTTCAGAAAATGTGGTTCTCTTGTGTTTGGTTTTTTTTTTTTTCCTTGGGTTTTAGAAGCAGATGTTTTTGCTTGAGTTTTATATGCATTGCACATACAGTTTATTTTGGGAGGGATCTGCATGAGGCTTGCTGGATGGAAAGGCCAGCACAGAAGGCCAGAATTGTACCTGTTTCTTACAGAGTCAGGAGCTACATCTCTGCTGAAGGAATCTCCATCAGAAAAGCCAAGGAATTCCTGGTGCGTCAGACCCACTCCATGAGGAAAAGACACACAGCACTGAAAGCTGCAAAGCAGCAGTGGCACCAAGATGTGCAGAAAGCACAGGAGGTGGTGCAAGATCCTGACAACTCTCAGCTCCTGGAGGGAATGCGCAAGAACCTGGAAGAGGTGAGTCACTGAGCACTGGCAGGCATCCATCCCATCAGCAGGGACAGGCTCACAGTTGTAGCTCTGCAGCAGCTTCGCTCTTGCTTGAAAACGGATCCCTGAGTACTTGTCAGTTCTGCTGATACATCAACCAAAGACAGGGAAAAGGTCTTCATTTCCTTCATTGACAGAGCACTCCTATTTGCAGATTTTTGCTGCAAAGCTGTCGACTGTTGGATGCAGGATTAGGAAGTGACACCCCTTTTTCCGTGGAGCGATGTTGCCTTAGCCTTGTTCTTTCCCTTCTGCACATTCCTTTTTGTTGCTCTGCGGGACTTGGGAGCAGTTTAAATCCAGCAGCATGATTTCTTGTGCCAAGTAGAAATGAGATGGTGAAAATCACCGTGACCACTAAAGTAGATAATTTCCTGTTGTTCTTGGGTAATTTTCCTCCTTGGCATTGCTGTTTGGTCCACTGCAGGAAGCCAAGCAGCTGGACAAGATGAAGTCGGCTATGCGGAAAGGACAGGTGCTGCTGAAGAAGAAGGAAGAGAAGCTAAGCCAGCTGGAGTCATCCTTGTTGGAGGAGGTAAGCACAAGCATCCTGCTTGGACCTGCCCAGCTGTGCTCCCAGTTTGCAGAGCTGTTGGCCTCCTCCCATAGGCAGGAGTCTCTGCAGAGCTTTTGGCTGTGTTGTGCTTTGAGAGCAGACTGATGGGTCTGTGAGAAGAGTGGGAGAGAGTAGGCGAGACAAAGAGCTGGAGAGAATGACTGTGGTGCACATGATTCACCAGGTCTGAGGTTTGAGATGGAGAGTTTGTCCCATGATTGCAGCTTGCCAGTCAAGGCTACTGGCATCAGGGTTTGAGTTGGTTGGAAAAAAATCTGCTAAATGAGCCCTCAAAGCTTCTTAGATCAGAAGCAAATCTATGTTAACGCTGATATGCAGATTACAATATAAACTGAACTCCAGTTAGAATTGTTAGATATTTTATTAACTGTCTGTGACTTGGGCAAGATGGCAAGTATTTCCCTTTGCTGATGGCATCTGGACTCAGCATTAAGCATATGACCCAGAAAGCAACCTGAAAAATCGGCATGATTTTTGCCTAGAGAGAACGAGGGCAGGTCACCTCGTGTGAGGTGGAATCCACTTTACTTTCCTGTTCAGGACAGACCTTGGAATCTGTCCAGCTCTGCTTGTGAGCATGTGGCCTTAGAGCAGCAGTGTAGATGTGAATGCAGAAGACTTCTGGTGGCCGAGCACTTTCTGTTGGTGCAAAGAGATGACCCAACCTGCAAGAGCTATAAGGCATATTTGATGCACAGAACATTTTGACTTCTGCCTGGAAGGGCTGGTTCATGCAGCTGTTAAATTTGGCCTCCAGTGAATGCACGTGCTTCTTTCAGAGGCCACACAGTCTCTTTACTTTTCAAACATTGCTGTTGGAGTCGCAAGACTCTCTTTTCACCTGTTCTGTGCCTGACCATGCAGTCCTGCCTGCGTAGATGAGCTGTAAGCAGTAGTCCAATGGCTTTGCTGTTGCAGAGACAGAAAGCAGGTTTTATTTGCAATGTTTCCCTTACCAGCTTTCAGATGAAGATACGCTAAAGAGTGTTGCATGCAAGAAGATGGTGACTTTTGATCTCAGCAGCTCTGAGGACACAAACAGTATATCCAGTGCAAACGTACATTTGCCAAAGTGTAAGTTTCTGACTGGTTTGATACTCTGTGCTCAATGTTTTTGGCAGTGTCTGGCTTTCCCTTTTGCCTCTCAGTTGTCTGTAAGGCTGTTCCTGTTTGTACTCATTTCAGTCTAAGGCAGCTTTGCTATTTATGACTGAGACTGCTCTGTATGTAACACTTGGCTTGAAAAACTTATTTCCTGCCTGTAGTGGTGTATGAGAGGGATGGAATCTGTGCATGAACTTGCCTCTTAAATCTACCCTTATTTTTACTGTGGAGTGTAAAACATGGCTTCAGCTGTTCCTTCTCTGCTGCTACGGAGCTGTCATGCTCTGTCAGTGTCCAGGCTTCCTCCTCACATCTCTGTCAGGAGAAGTTGGTGCAGTTTCCCATGTCTGCTGCCTGTGCTATTTGCCTTCTGTTCCTTTAAAATTAATCTTTGTCTCTGGTGCTCTGTCTGTGAGCAGAGACTGATCAAACTCAGCTCACTGTGGCGCAGCACAAAGTGAGTCCTGATAAGGAGACGGTGTCTCCCTCACCTTTCCAGTGATTCCTTTTTTCCCTTCTCTCCTCTGCTAGCTGACCTGCGAACAGAGGTGCAGATTGCCCTACAGCAGGACAAGATCCAGTACTTGACAAACTCTGTGCAGCACATCACCAACGAGCTGAATGGGGTCCTTGGCGTTCTGAGCTCTCTGAACACCCTCCAGCCTCCGCTCCTGACTTCAACACAGGTGCCCCTGCAGGTTCCCTGTGACAGCATTCCTCTTTCTACGTATTCCACCTTGGCAGGCTTGCAGGCAGGTGCCTCCTCGAGGCCCTCTGCTGGGCTGTCTGTGCCTCACCAGTGGGCCTGGGGCACTGGGCTGAACTCCAGCCGCTCCTTCGTGGCTGGGCAGTCGGTGGACCGTTTCCTGGCAGAGAAGTGGCACAAGTACTTTCCAGGTAGGTCTCCTGTCCTTACTCCATCTCACTGTTTGCTTACGACTTCTGATTTCAGTGCTGCATGTTCTAATCAGCTCATCATGCCAACCTGTACTGCTGTTGAGAGTAGTGCTAATAAGATCAAGAACGAGAACCTCATTCCTGGTAGTACAATCTATGTCCAACCATGTTATCCTGCCTCTAGAAAAGTTTGGCCTCTGACATACACAGGAGAAAAGTTATTAAGAAAAATGAGCAAAAAGGAATCCAGATCTTGCAGCAGCCTCCTGTGGATTGGAGATAGGGTTCACCATCTCAGCTTCCTTTATAACAACACTGAGCTCTTGGCAGATGGCTCCACTTGTAGGGATGGCGTGTCCATAACAGGAAAGCAGATGCATTCAGATTATAAAGCCTGTTGATTTTTTCGGTGAGGGGGGACCCTCACTAAATTGTGTATTTAATGTATTTAATGTTTGTTTCCCAGGTGGGTTCCCATCATCCAGTGGAAGTTCTGGTCCTTCAGACAACAAGCTGGGATATGTACCTGCAAGGTGAGTGTCTTTTTGAGTGTTCTTTTTTTCGTTGTATTGCCTTTATTTGCCTGGAATAAGTTTTAAATTAGGTGATTTTGTTTCTTACCTACTTGTTCAGTGAAGCAAATTAAATATTAAGAAGATAAATTAGATACCATTGGTTACTCACTGCCACATGCCTTGAGACAGCAGCTTTATTTCAGAAGCCAGACTTGTGCAGCTAACACTGATCTCAGGAGCAGAATCCAAGGGTGCCAGCTGTCTCCAGGCAGAACTCTGGCTGGCTCTGCTGTGGCAAGTGTCACTGGAGGGGTGACACTGCAGGCTGCCTGCCAGCTGAGCCTTTCTGATGCTACGCAGGCTGAAGGAAGGACAGCAGCTAGGTGGGATGGGGGGGCTGTTGCTGCTCCAGCTCTCCTTCGTGATGTGGCTGTGCAGAACAGTTAGAGCTCAGAAGAGGTTGCTTGTTAACCTTGGCTCTTTCTTTAGCTATGCTTTTTCTCATCTCTGAGTTTGTTTCTGTCTAAGCCCGTTTCCCACTTCTGTCTTTTTCTCTCCCAACAGTGAGCAGATGCGCGTGTTCCAGAGCCGTGAGTCAGACAAGATGAGTATTCAAGGAATGATTGAGACCAACAAGAAATGGCTAGAAGACTTCAAGAGTGATTCAAGGATGTATCTTTTGCCTGGGTCTGGTCTCTAATTGTAGTCCAGCTTCCTGCAGCAGGCAGGAGGAAACAGTGGGAGGTGAATGAATCAGGAGCCACTAAAGGATTGAACAGCAATTTTGAAGCCTTAGCCTCTATTTTAGTGTCCAGTTCTGCAAAAGAATGTTGTTTAGCAGTTGGAGCACGAGTGACCTGGTTTTTCCATCTTTGAGCTGTGCTTACCTGAGAGATTCTCCTTCCCTTCTCCCAGTTGTGTTGTGAAACACAACAGTTGGAGACAGTAATGTGAGAATTTTGCCTGCTGCTGTAGCCATGCGGTTGGTGCAGTTGATACAGGCAGCCTGGTGTGAGGAAGCCATGAGCACAGCCAAAGCTGTGTGTGGCAGCTGTGACTTGCAAGGTGAGGTGGCCACACGGCTGTGCAGGGAGGCCCTGGGCTCCCTGGTGGAGTTGCCCTGTCTAACTCAATTTGGAGACGTATAAGTGAGTGAAACCTAATGGGAATGTTTCCAGGTTTGTGTTGTAACAGCATTATGTGGGGCTGGAAGTATCTCCTTTGCAGTGTACACTGATATTAGCAGCAAATCCCTCAGGCCCTCTGATAGCACACGCTGTCCTGAGCGCAGCGCTCCTTTGAATTCCATAATCCCCCTTTAATTCCATTTGACTTGGATGCAGAGGGCTGAAGGCAGCACGTGTGTATGAGGCTGGTTCCTGCCCCTCAGTACCTGCCCTGTCTCCTGGCTGTGCTCATGCCTGCTAATCTCTTGTGTAAGCCATGCTTTTCCTTAACCCAGCTGTCAGACCTCTCTTCCCAGGCGCAGAGAAGCCCCCTGCCAGCAGCTCCAGCCTACTTCAGCTAGGGCTGGATGAAAACAGACAAATTAAAGTGTACCGTTACTGAAAGGTGGGACTTGATGTTTTCAGCCCTCGACTCTGGGCACAGGACCTGGAGAGATGATAGCTGGGGGCTGTGCAGTCTCTCTAATGGTACGGTGGGTTTTGGTGATACCCAGCCATCTCTGTCTTTGTGCTGTGCCCTTGAAATAAAGTCTCTTTACAAGAGAGTGGAGGGAGGAGGAAGTGAAGTTCCCAGGTGGATTCTTCTAATCCTGTAATGTGTCCAAATATACTTTATAGACTGTTTAATCCAGTGGTGAAATATCAGGGCTTCAATAAATCAACAGTTCTCTCATTAGTATTCTAGAAACTGTGAGACATAGCTGTGAATCATGGAGAACTTTGAGTAACTGGTCAAGGGGGAGGACATGAATCTAGCTGAGACTTTGCTAGAGGAAATGTATCAGGAAATGAGCCCACACTGATGCCCAACAAATGCTTAATTACAGATGAGCCAAGTCATCTGGCTTCTGTGGCGAGTGCATGAGCAGGGGAGAACGGGCAGCAAAATGGCTATAGAATTGGGAAACAGCAGATTTTGACTCTGGGAAATGTTCCTCTCTTCTGGTGTGGAAACAATAGGAACAAAACCAAGGGTGGTTTTCATGGCAGATATTGTAGGAGAGAGTTCCCTGCGTCCTCCTCTTTCTGCCAGGCTGGCCAGAACTGCGCGGCATAACTGTGCTATGGGAGCTCAGCTCATGTATTACAAATGTGCTGATGGCAACACGGAGCAGGGATGGCAGGAGAGCGAGCAGCAGTGTCTGCTGGTGCAGGCAGTGCTGGGGAACTCAGCCTAGTGTGACTGCGAGGAGACAAAGCCCCATCTGCATCCTTCCCTGCCCTGGGGAAGGGGATCTGGAGCTCAGCAGCTGAGGCTCTTCCTGCACAGCAGGGCTGCGTGGCAGACCTGAGCGCTGGCCTCGCTGCTTGGAGCAGCTCTCCCAAAACCTTGAAACAAGGCTGGGAGCAGGGCTGGGGGGTTGGCACACGCTGTGCTCCGATGTGAGCTCACACCTCAGCAGGTGGCTGTGTTTGTGGTGCTTTGGATGGGCTGCATTCAGAGCACAGCCACGTCCTGCTGGCATGCAGAGGTCGGCGGGGGCTGCTTGAACCAGAGGGGTGGGAGAAATCAGGCCGTGCTTTCATACCACTAAGTGGGGAAAGTGGTATTTGGTTGTTTTATCAGTCATTCCTCCGAGCTGACTTTAAATATTTAATGCTGTAAAAAAACGCTGTACCATTTGCTATTTTGTCTGATGAGAAGTCTGCATTTCAAGGGATCCCATCTGTGAGAAATCAGCTTCAAAGTCGCTCTCTCTGGAGACAGCTGATGCGGGGAGGATGGCGAAGTTGCTGCTCTTCACCCTTCAGTGCTGTTTTGCTTCTCAGTGGCTAATGATGTGCAGCAGAGTAAAGCACAGCTCCCCCTTCCTGGCTGTTGTGCACTGGCACAGCATTGCAGCGATTTGTGCTGTGAGGGTGGCAGGGGAATGTTTACATGCAAATAGAAATATATTTTTGATGAACATTTTAAAACTCTCAGGAAGAATGTCCGTATTTGCATTTATTTTTATTCTTTTGGGGCTGAGCTCCTTAATATTTTCTAAATTCCTCAGCCAGCCTTTGTCCTGGGATCTTCTGCAGTGGGTAGCATCACGCTCATGTCCTTGCTGAAGAAATCCCAGCTGGGCTGAGCTGGGAGACCTCGTGTGACCACAGGGAATGGCAGCTGTGTGGGGCAATCCCTTCTCCATAGGAAGGGATGGATGGAAATGCAGATTTCCTGTCTGCTGTCAGATTATGCCAATCCCTGCCTAGAGGAATTTTGCTTTTGGTTCCCCAGCTCTTGGTGGAACACGTGGCAGAATCTCTAGTTATATTTTGGACTTCTGGCTCCCTGAAGGTGGGGGGAGGCTGTCAGCACGGTGGATGCTGCACCCAAAGCCGTGCAGCTGAGCTCAGGCTGCATTCTGAAAAGCATAGATTGGTGGTGTGGGGGAAGCGCCTGCTTTCTTAGCAATAATACATTTTGAAACATGTTTATTCTTCCTGTTGAAACTTGTGATCGCTGTATCTGGTTTTGTAAGCAAATTAAATCAACACGAGTCTGTTTTGTATGGGGTGACGTTTGTGGCTTTATTTTTGCTTGCTGAGCCATCCAGCTGTAGTCTCAGATAGCCAGCTCGTACTTACCTTTCACATCTTCCCCTCACTTTTCTCCAGGCTGCTTCATGTTTTGTCTTGTCAAGGTCATCTCTGGCAATTTTTAAGACCACTTCAGCTCGCTGTAGCTTTATTACCATTATTCTATTAAGCATCTGGCCACGGTAGCAAACGCAGGGGCAGATAGAAAGCTGGAAAACAAAACTACAAAAGCAATTCTTCACGGGGCTCTCAGCCAGCAGGACAGCTTTTCATGGGCTTGTATCCTGCCCTTTTCATAAAACTGTCATCCAGACTCATTACAATGGTTGTCTCCCTTCTGAGCTTCGTGTCAAGGCTGCGAGCCGGGCTGTGTGCCTGCAGAGCAAGGCCAGCCCTGCGGGAGGTGCAGGAGGGCTCCGGGTGCTCTCCTGGCTGCTTTGGCTCTGCCCTGGCTCCCTGGCATGTGTTGCTTTGCTGGGGAATGGGGCCTGGCTCCGGGGCTGCTCTTGGATAAAGCAGTTTGGGTTAAAAGTGGTGAATGTGCAGCTGCTGTTTGAGGTCCTGTGCTGCTGCGTCGCTGGGTCATGTTCTCACCACCAAGGAGAGTTGGATCTGTGCTGTCATAGAATCGCAACAACCTGCAAGATCATCCAGTCCAACCTCCCTCCCATTCCTATCAGTACCACAAGCACTAAACCATCTCTCACAGCTCCTCATCCAGACGCCTCTTGAACACTGCTATGGATGGTGACTCCACCACCTCCCTGTGCAGCCATTGCAGCGCCTGACCACCCTCTGAGAGAAAAAGTTTCTCCTCATGTCCAACCTAAACCTCCTCTGGTACAACTCCTCGGGTCCTACTGTTTGCCTGGGAGAAGAGGCCAGACCCCTTTTCATCACAGCCTCCCTTCAGGAAGTTGTACAGTGCAGTGAGGTCTCCCCTGAGCCTCCTCCACACTGAACAATCCCAGCTCCCTGCGCCACTCCCCATAAGATTTGTGCTCCAGACCCCTCACCATTTTCGTTGCCATGGTCCTCTGCCCACGGTTTGGTCCTTTCCCTTCCCACCACCTGCCAGCAGCCGTGGGACTCCACAATCCGCTCTTCCCTCTGCCTGTTTGCTCCTTTGGGACTTTTCAAGGTGGTCTGGTTAAAACCTCAGCTTGTCTTGTCTCTAAACACTGGAGTGAAGGCTCGGGTGCTGGGAGGCTGCAGGTGTGTAACAGGGACAATGACAGAAGTGCTAGGGAGAGGGAGTTCAGCTCCTGCCCTTGATTTTTCACCTCTGACTTCAGCACAGCTGGAAATCCTGGCTTCAGATGCATGGGGATGGGAGAACTCTGACAACTGTAATATGATTTGAGCTCCTGGTACAGCAGCAGCAAGACACAAAGACAAATGTGGTGCTGGGATGCACGAAGCATGCAGACACATGGAGGGGCTGTGCTGCTGCTGTGCACAGCTGTGCTCTGCATGCAGGGGGCTGGAAGGAAGGAAGGCAGTTGCTGCTGTGCGTGCTGGGGAGTGAGGGGAGCTACTGAAGCTGTAGGACAGATGAGGTGCAGGAAGAATCTGTTGGCCGTGTAGAAATGGTGGGTGACGGCTAGATGCACGTCCTGAAGAGCAAAACACAAACCACCCCCAGACCTTGAATTGCACGTTGTCCTGCTCAGCTATAGCAAATACAATGCCACAGACCTCAGCATGCTGTTGAGCCCATGTAATAACTGAAGCAATCAAGTCTCTTGGTTCCCTACAGCTCTTCTGAAGCAGCTGCTGGGCAAAGAGCACGGGATGGCACTGAGAAACCCAAATACACATCTGGACTCTGCAGGCCTTTTGGGTGCGGGAGGCAGTGCTGTCATCCTGCTGAGAAGAAATCCAAAACAGAGCCATGGGTCTGGGTGTGTGAGTGTGCATAGGTCTGCACAGGTACGTAAGGAAGAAGAGGATTTGCTTTTCCTGGAATGCTGGTGCTGCATACGTTGGAGAAATTCAACGATTAGAAGAGCAAGAGGACAGGGTGTGATTACGGTGCCAGGATGAACACAAGCTGTAAGCTCATTAAGGAGCTTGGAGTTGGCCTGCTGGAGGAGGGGACGCTTCAGTCACTGCTGCTCAGAGACCACAGTGCATCACTGCCAGAGCTTTGGCTTCCCAGGACGGTGGGAGACTCTCAGAGACCGCAGCCATGCTGGGGACCCTGATGACAGCACTGTTTTTTGTGGTGAGAGCATTTGGACAGGTGAGTTGGAGCTGGCAGTAGGTAGGATTTAATGCTTTTTGTCTTATTTCTAGAAGCATGGGGGTTGTTAACTTGTCAACTCTAAGCTGGTTTGAGCACATTTGAATTTCTGTGGCTGTAGCAGAGTAGATCTAACAGCTGCTTTGCAGAGAACTGCAAAGTGCAGGTACTTAGGCTTTCCAGTCTGGTGCTTTGGTGCCGCAAATGGGGAGCGAATCTTGGAGCAATTTGGGATTGGAAGGCAGGAAAACCACCCCTGCTTGCTGCTGGGGGAAGGGGATGAAGATTCTACGCTTGTCTGGTGGGACACATCCTAAAGCCCTCCTGAGCAGGAGGGTCACCTGAACTTAACACAGTGCCACACGGCATCAGCTTTATCCATAACATCTGTGTTTGCTTTCACGACTTGCTTAGCTTTAGTTCTTGTCATTTAAGAGCTCAGCAGCACAATCTGCTGCCTCTGTATCTTTCCTTCCTGACCCACTGCTTGTGACCCTGTAGTCATCTCTGATGGCAAGCATGATGTCAGGTGGAGGAGGAGGAGAGGGCAGCAAGCATTCTCGTGGGCTGTGAGTCCCATGCTGGCTGTGCACTGTGGGACCAGGACCTGTGAGAACACGCAGTGAGAATTGCCCATCAATGGTGCCAGGATGACAAGCTGAGCATCGCCACTGTTAGCAAGGGTGTGATCAGTGTTGATGTGCACGCAGGAGCAGCTCTTCCTGTTGCTCATCCGCTTCTCCCCCGTTCTCTGACCTGCTGCAAATCCTCTCTCCATCCAGCTCGGGACCAGCCTGTTCCAAGAAGAGCCCCTGCCATACCTTGTGTACCAGCCCCTGCCCTGGCAGATCCAGTGTGTGACACAGAGCCGCCGCACCAGCCGGGACAGCGATGTGAGTGCTGGATTTAGCTGGAGAAGGCAACTGGTAGGGAGGAGAGGGCTTGTCTGCTGGCCCTTGTGCAGCCCTAGGCCTTTCTCTGGCAGTGCAGTGGTAGCGTGGGGCACCTGTTGTACCCTGAGAGTGCTGCCAGGCTGCCTCACTGCTCTGTGCTGGCACTGGGAGGCCCTTGGTTGGTATGTATGGAAAGTAGGGTGCCTGGCATGCATGGGGCTGCAGCGAGGGCAGGGATTGATGCAAAGCTCAAATAAAGAGCAGCAAACATCTGTTAACCAAACAGTCTGCTTGGAACAGAAGGTTTGGGCAAGGGGGAGAGATTTGTTCTTTCCCTTGAAAGACAGAGAATGGGGTAATTCTGGGAGGCAGGGCATGCTGAAAAATGTAGGTTGGTGTTTGTAGCCAAACTCAAGCTGTTATCTTGCAGGGATGAAGATGTTCCTTAGCAGACCTGGCATCCCAGGGGCTGCAGCACTGTGATAGGAGCTAGAGGTGAGGAAACCAACCCAGTCAGTCTGGTTCCATGCTGGTTTGAAATGCACCCCTAGTGAGGTTAGGCTGTGCCAGCGTTCATCCTAAGGTGTTCCTAGCAAGTCTTGCAGATCAGATTTTTGATACAGAGCTTTCTGCTTCTCCTCGGAGGACTTCTCACAAATGCAAATTAATTAATCACTGCTCTTTAGGTTCTTTAAGGGAACAGTAAGTATTTTCAAGTTTCCCAAAGGGAATGGATAGCAGACAGCTCAGTGGAGCCCTGTCCCATTCAGTGCATCCTCGCCGGCTGGAAAGGACTGCTCCCACTGACTGCATTTCTGTTCTGTGCCTTTCTAGAGAGGCAGGAGCTCACGTCACAACAGCATCTACTCGATTTCTGGAGATAGAGGTGAGTGTGGAGCTGGGGGGGAGGCAGTGCTGTCCGCACAGACAGCAGCATGTGTGTTTGATCCCTGCCTCCCCCTTCCCGTGCAGCCTGCCCCATTGGAACACGTGGCTTGGGCTGTCCCCCACTTTCCCTCCTCCCTGCTCTTCTGAGACCTCCAGCACTCAGCAAATAGGATTTGTCTGCTTCTATTCTCAGTGCACCCCGTCCAGTAATCGGATGAAGGCAGGTACAGCGATGCTGGGGTGGGTGCTGCCGCTCACCCTGCACGCTCCTCAGTTGAACAGCTCTGTCTCACCTGGCTGCTGTGCCGGGCTTTTCGTTGCTGGGATCAGATGAAGGTCCCCTAGGGCTTCCTGGGCTGGCGGTGGCACTCGTGTTGGTTCAGCAGTGGGCTGTTATTGATGGGCTCTGTCACTGCTGAGCCTCGCCGAGCTCCTGCACCCGGTGTATTTCTCACAGAGCTGTCAGCAGCCCGCACAGCTGGGGGCTGGGCTCTGGAAGCTCACAGCTCTAAGTGCCCCCAGCGGCTCCCCAGCCTCTGGCATTTGATTTTTGCAGCGGGCAGGATTTACAGCTGACGATGTATCTTGTTAAGCAGGGCAGGAGGGAGCCGATTCCCAACGTGGACTTTTTTATGTATCTTTTTACTTCGCAATTTCTTTTAGGATGTGAATAAAAATGGGTTCAGGTGACATTGGTGAGTTTATACAGCAGCATCTGGCATCAGGATTTCTGATCGCTGCTCGGGGGGTGCTTAGCAGTGACACAGTCGGTTAAAAGAGCACTGCTGAGTGGCTTTGATTCAGTTCCTGTTGAATTTCACAATACTTCCCTAATGCCACATTAAGCGTGGAGTGGGGAGGGCTCCCATTTATCAGCGTGAGAGCTTTATTGCTGTACAGCGCTGGGCTTTTTTTTCTAATCTTATTTGTGTGTGTGAAAGTAAGTGAGTATCATACGTGGTGATTAAACGTGGGGAAGCTGAGGTCTTTGGGGAGTAAAGCTGTGTAAATAGAGGGCTTAGAGCTGCCGGGGAGGCTGGGCTTTTCTCTGCCTCCTTCTGTCCCTGTGTGTGCTGGTGGGCTCACAGCTTCCTGATATCCCTGTGCTCACGGAGCTCTTTGGTTCTCACCATAGGCAGCGTGACCCCCGATGCCAGCAGTGAGGGCAAATTCTTCAGCGATCCCTCTGAGAAGGCAGCTCTCACCATCCAGACCCACTTCAGGAGATACCAGCAGCAGAAGCAGGGGAAGAAGTAGCTGCCTTGGCCGTCGTGCCCTGCACCGTCCCTCCTTTTGTGCGTCGTGTTCCCCAGCGAGATTTGTGGCCGTGGTGACCCTGCTACCTAGCTCTTGGTGTGTGTAGATTGTCTGCTGGTCACTGAGATCCTTTTCCTGGTGGCTCCTTCCCTGGACAGCGTTGCCTTGAAGACCGAGGTGCAACCACGGGGCTCCTGGTGGGAGCCTGACATCCATGTGGCAGAGCTGGCATTTGCCAGCCTAGGTGGAAGCACAGTGCTGGGAGCTGCAAGCCTAGGATGTGGAGAACAGGGCACAAACAGCTAAGAGCAGTTTGCAGCAGATAAGCATCCAGGTGGGGCTCTTTCTCATCAGCTTCAGCCCTCCTCCGTGCCTCTGTTTTGGGCTGGAGCTGAGGCAGAGCAGTCGCCTCTCCTTCCCTTGCTCTTGGACCTGAACAGTGATGTGCCCCAGGCTGTGTGCTTCAGGCACTGAGGGAGCGGGAGGTGTGCTGCATGCTGTGACCTGGTTTCTTCTTTTCTTGGAGGCTCCTGCCTTCAGAGTGGGGCTGGGCATGAGACTGTTGGGGCTGTTCCTTTCCCAGGCAGCCCCCTACTACCCCAGCCTTTGGCTTAGCTGCCTGTTGTCACTCGTTTCAGAGTTTTGCAGACCACAACACCTGTTCCACATCTGGCAGGGACAGGACCTGAGCTTCTCTTGATTTATAGCATCCATTTTTTGAGTGCTGGCTTTAGGATGTTGCAGAGTTGTTGAGAAAGATGAGAAAACAGAAGCAGAGGTGGGAGGTGCCAGACTGGGAAACCAGGAAGTGTTTGAGAAGCAGGTGAGGAGATCCAGGAGCTATGGCACAAATGGAAGGGCCAGGAGATGCTGACTGTGAGCAGTGATGCTCTGACCACTGCAATGTGTTCTCAGCTGCCTCTTTGCTGGCTACGGTGCTGGATTTTCTGTGCAGAGCTGCTGATGTTGTGTCCTTCACCTCCTGCCTCGTTGCTGTGCAAGGCAGTGAGCTCTGGGGCATCCTGGGGAGGGGCTGCAGCCGTGGCAAAGTGGAGCGGGGTCACGGGGAGGGGAAGGAGTGCTGGAGCAGCATGCTAGCCAAGCACCAGGAATTTGGCCTTTGTTAATGAATGCAAAGCCACAGTCTGGAACTGCTGGGGAAGGTGAGGTGGAGAATTCTTGCTAAGATGTAGAAGGAAATCTGTGCTAGCCGATTATAATAAAGACTTCGTAATCTGTTGTTCTTTTTATCTCACAAATCCACTTACTCTCACAGCTGTGAACACACTTGCCTTTTCTTGCCTCCTCTATTTCAAGTCTGGGATTGATGTTTCAGAGCTGCACGGTTGCCTTGCTGTGACACAGCTCTGGGATGGGCTCTTGGCTCCATGCAAACTCTGCACGGGGTTTGATGTCTGAAATGCGCTTGAACTGTTTCTGCACTCTTAGAAACATGCCAGGAAAAGGCTGATTTGCTTTTCCATGCTTTCCACCGATTCAGAGGGAGCAGGAATGGTTTCATTTTACGAATGCTGCAAGGCAAACCCCATAGGGGGGTGGGCTGATGAGGGCAGAGCTGCAGCCTCTGTGCTGTGCATCCATGGGGGCAGCTGTGCCTGGTCACTGCGTGCCTCCCAGCCTCACTGGCTCCTTCACGTTGTCCCTTCTTGTCTCCTTACCTTATAGCAAGCCACATACACTATTTCAGGACCTAAGAAGCCCTGTTGGAGCTGCACAACGTGACCTTCAGCATTAAGTTGCCATGAAATCCGTGTCCTCCTTGCATGCAAGTTGGAAAACTTGGCGTATCGTCTCTGGCCACCTGTTAAACTGAGGGAGAGAAGTTGTGTAAAAGTAAATGCCATTCACAACAGCTCTTGGGATTTGTGCTTTGAGGAGGGGGCATTCCTGTCCGCCCCCAGCACTCCTTGGCACAGGGCAGCTCTGACAGTCACCACAACTGATGAAAATACAAGAAACTGTCATTGCTGCTCATTTTCTGGGTCTCCCCTCCGTAAAACCCACTGCTGCCAAGGCAGCTTCCAGCTTCGCTGGGTTTAAAGCGTTGTAGGACTGCAACAAACAGATGGCAAAGGGGGATGTGCTGAGCAGCAGCAGCTAGCAGAGGTAATAAGGGGTGAATGAGAGCCCAATGCCAACAGCACTGGCACCAACTGCTGCCCTCCCCATCCTGGCCGGCGCTCAGCCACCGCAGAACACCCAGCTATAAACATAACCTTTATTGCACACAGCGCTGGTTTTTTTTTCATAGAAAAAGGTATTAACACATAAGCATTTGCAAATTGAAGCAACTCCTGTTGTTTTCAGAACAGTAAAATAGCATGCAATGTCTTTGAGACGTTCCTTTGTCAAAACCACCGACGAGATCAGGGGGGGAAAACAAAACAAAACAAAAAAAGTCGCCGAGTCTTTCCTTGTGCCCCTCTCAAAATGATGTGAAATATATATATGTTTACATATATATTATATTTTTTTTTCTTTTCATCTGTAACATCAAATTCTTTGTGCCCTGTTTTTTGTTTTTTGTTCGTCTGTTTGTTTTCCATCTGGAGAAGAAGAAAATAGTTTCATTTATACAAAAGAGTTCCTTATGTACAGGTCCGTGATTTAAATAGAAATAGGGGCGGGCAGGGGCTGAGTCCGCGGCGCCTACACCAGCGTGTAGGACTTGGAGTAGGCTCCGGCGCCCTGCTTCTGCGCCCTGCCCGCGCCCGACGTGCTCATCTCCAGCAGCGAGTCCCGCGAGCCCCCGACCTTGGAGTGCGCGGCGGTGGCGGCGGCGGTGGCGGCGGGGGGCTCGGCAGGGGCGGCGGGCGCTGGGGCGGGTGCCGGCGCGGTGCTGGCCGCGGTGGGCATGGGTAGAGTCCTTTGAGGTAAGGTGGTGGAGGAGGAGGAGGAGGAGGAGGGAGGAGGAAGGCCCGGGGGTTTGGCGGCGGGGTCCAGCGTCAGGTGCCGGGCAGGGGGGTGGTAACCACGGGCCAGGCTGCGGATGGAGGCTTCGCGAGGAGGCACCACAGGGCACGGCTCGTGGGAGTCTGGCTTGCGGAAGAAGGCGTCCGACTTGACGTAGAGCGGGAGGTTGCAGTAATCGCCTGAGAGAGGGGAGAGGGGAGGTGAGGATGGGGAGCGGCGCGCCCTGGGGGTGGAGCTGAGCGCCGCTGCCCGGACTGCGCTGTGCTACCGCGCTGGGGCTGTGATGGATTTCTGCTTTATGGCTATGGGACGTGTTGTGCGCTGCGCCTGCTGCTTTTCAGGGAATGGTTTGGGTGGAAGGGAGCTGAAGGCCGCCTGGTGCCGCTCCCTGCAGCGCACAGGGACACCCACAGCTCAGCAGTGCTCACAGCCCCGTCCAGCCTGACCTTGGCTGTCTGCAGGGATGGGGCACCACCGCCTCTCTGGGCAACCTGTGCCAGCGCCTCACCGCCCTCACTGCCAAACCTTCTTCCTCAGCTCCACCTCAATCTCCCCTTTTCATCTGAAACCATTTTCCCTTCTCCTCCATTTCTGGCATCACGCAAAGCAATGGAGAAGGAGCAGGATAGCAGCATCCCTCATGGTCTGAGTGCCTGTGATTTCCAAGCACCATGGCTCCCTCTTTTCCTACATCTGTGATCGTTGGAACATTTGTCTACAGATGTGCAGTATCTGCAAGAGAGGGCTCCACTGAGATCAGGTGTACAACAGCTGGAAAAAGTTGGCCACATCTGTAGCAGCAGACTCCCCCTATGGGAACAGATGCACATCTGTAAGAGCTGGGCCATGTGGCAACATCTGGAAGCATCTGCAAGGGTGTGCAGTTCGGAGCAGGGTGAAACATCTGGCCACATCTGGAATGGTGCAGGGGGAGGGGCACATCTAGAACAGATGTGGCCAGCTGTTCTTCCCTCTTGCACATCTGGAAAGAGATGTGCAAGAGTGGGCTAAAGCAGCCGGCCACATCTGGAACAGGTGTGCAACAGCTGGAAGCATCTGGCAACAGCTGGAACAGCTGGCCTCTGTTCACTGGATCTATTAGAGCCTGACCCGATCTCACAGGTTCTGCCAGATTCTGATACTCCATGATAGGATATTAAAAATTCCTTTTGAAATGTGCTGGTGTTTGGAAGACTCTGGAACAATGATGATATTCTGTTGAGCTATTAGATTTCCTGAGATTCTTTCAGATTCTGTCAGACTCTAATGCATTTTTTCACAACCTGACAAGTCGCTTAAAGCCTACTGCAATCTGTCAGAATCTCTTGAAATCCAATAAAATCGGTCAGCATCTATTTTATCGTCAGGCTCTTGAATCCATCGGAATAGTTTTTAATAGTTTTCCAGGACTGATTAAAATGCTGCAGGTTCTGGGAAATCCTGACATCACGTTAGATTCTGTCTCAATCCCTAAACGTTGTGTCAGAATCTCTTACAACCTCCTGGCATGCATCAGCCTCTGACAGATCGTATCAACATCTATTAGGTTCTGACACAGCCCAACAGCTTCTGACACGCGTGTGTTACGATACGTGTACCATTTGTGTTTTAATGCAAACAAGCATGCAAAAAGCATGATACTGAAATACGGCCACTGGGCAGAGAGGGGCAAAGGGAGCATGAAAAGGCTGCTCCTGTGCCTTCCCTTTGCAGCAAGCACCTTGCCCTGCCTCTACGCTCGTATTTGACTCAACTTACTCTTGCTGGCACGGTGTGGGATGGGCACGGCCACGCTCTTGCCGCGCTCACTGTCTTGGGGCTTGGGTGGCGATGCGGTGAAGCGGCAGATGCCGGGCTCTGAGGGGGTGCTCATGGAGGTCATGCTGTCGGCATTGTCTGTGGTGCCCGTGGTCATCTGATCCGAGGAGCTGTCGGAGATGAAGCACTCGGTGATCTCGAACTTGGCGTGCTGCAGCTGCTCCTCCAGCTTGGCGTGCTCGTAGGCGCGCGCCAGCTCCTCGTAGGTGGACGAGGCGCTCTCGGTTGACACCATGCTGTTCCGGCCCTTGTCTGCAGAGGGAGAGGGCATCGGGTCCTCACCATCCCTATCCCACGACTGGGAACGCCATCTCCACCTTCCCCTTGCCCGCATGTTCCCGGCAGTGGGGCTCAGGAGCCACCAAGGACCCCAAGCGGCCAGGCTGTCCCCAGTCCTTCTGCCACCCAGCACTCATCCTCTTGGTTGAGCACCGTCCCCATCACATACCGGTGTCCTGCGAGAGGCTGGCGCTGTAGCTGTCGCTCTCAGTGACGGTGATGCCGTGCTGGGAGCCCACCGTCCGCCAGTCCGAGGTCAGGGTGCGCGCTGGGGTGGACGCCTGGCACTTGGTGAGGGTCCATTGGCTTGAGTAGCGGTTGCGAGTGCTGTGAGCAGACTTCACACTCTTCCTTGACACAGGGTCTATGGCACAGTGATGACAACATCATGCGGGCTCAGTCCCAGAGCCGACCACCTCTTTACCCACTGGGGGAGATGCCCCGTGGCCCTCTCGCCCACAGCACACCCAGCCCAGCACTCACTGGTGCCGGGGCGAATGTCCGACATATCGATGAGCGGCCCCGTGTTCTGGATCAGGGCAGGGTGATGCAATGAGACTCCTGTGCAGAAGCTCTGGGGATTCACGGCTTGGCTGAACTCAGTGTCTGTCACCGGGATTGTGGCTTTGTCGTCTCCTGTGGGGAGCAGCTGCAGGTCAGAGCTCTTTCCATAGCAAGGCCTGCTTGTCTGTGGCCAGCTCACTCACCACATCCCCTGGCACCTCCTGCCCCTCTGTGCACCAGAGCATCCCTGGGGTGGGGATGGGGTAGGGTAGGAAAACCCCTAAACCAGAGCACCCCTATACCCCGGGAGGAAGGGGTCTACCCAGGGACACTGTGCCCGCCCCTGCAGTCCCCACACTGTGCTTACCCAGCTGCTTGATGCCCTCCTTGTCCTCGATGAGGAGCTGCACGCGGGGGATGTCGATGTGCAGGCGGGGGCCCTGCGGGGGCCCCTTCACCGGCGTGTCAAAGCTGCGGTTATTCTTGCTGTGAGGTAAGAGGGGACGCACACCCGGCGATTACTGGGGAGAGCCCCCGCGGCTCGAGCCTGGCACAGGTTGGGACTCCCCATGCACCAGCCATGGGCTCAGCACCCCCCGGCCCCCCAGACCCTGTGCCAGGAGCTCACCCCGGGACCCACCTTATCAGCATCTCTGCCAAGCTCTTGGCATCTGTGTTAAAAGAGGGGAAAAGAGGATGGGAGCTTTTTGAGCCTTCAGGCATCACCGTGGTACATCGCACAGAGGTAAGGGACCCCATCCTGCACACAGTACCCAGCCCCTCTCACCTCGCAGCCGCTTCAGCCGCTTCTCCTTCCTCTTCTTGCGGATGATGAAGAGTAGGGCCACTCCCAGCGTGGCCAGGATGATGGGGCAGGCGATGGTGAACAGCTTCTTCACATCATCCCCTTCCCCTTGCGCAGACTTGATGGGTGGGATGGTGCCTGCAGACCAGGCGTGTGCTCAGCACTCCAGCCCTCCATGGGACAGCACAGCCCCCCATTCCCCACTCACTGCCATCGTAGTCCAACGTGGCGAACTGCGTGCTCTCATTGCCGCAGCCTGCGCTGTTGCAGGCCTTCATGCGCAGCTCATACCAGGTGGCCTCACGCAGCTCGGTCAGGAAGACCTCTCCGGAGCTGTTGGTGCGCAGGCTCTGCCAGCCCCAGTTGCCTTTGGGGCGGTACTCCAGGACGATGGCGGTGATGGGGCAGCCCCCGCTGCTCCAGCCCTGCAGGTTGAGCCTGGCATGCGTGGAGTTGATGTGGGTGAAGAGGTGCTGGTCCTTGCTGAAGGAGGGCTCTGTGGGATGGGAGCCATCAGCGTCACAGCGCGGAGCTGAGGACGGGGTGTCCCCATTCCAGTGCGCCCCATCCCTGAGTTTCTAAACCAAGGAGCTATGTGGGAAGTAAGGGTGCAGCAGGCGAACCCAGAGATGCACGCACACAGGGAGCCCCTGAGCCAAAGCACCTGCATCTCTCTGGGCTGTGCACAAAGGCGTACGATGGCAGAGGTTCCAGGGCAGAAATATATCAGCTGCAGTGGTGGTGACTGCAGCAGCGCCGGGTTCGTTTGCCACCAGCCCAGCAGCAGTCAATCCAGCCCTCCTGCCCTGCTCACCTCTGCCGTGGGTCTTGGCCTCGATGATCTCGCTGATACGCCCGGCCCCCACACTGTTCTTGGCCGCCAGCTTCACCTTGTACCAGGTGCCGCACTTGAGGCTCTCCAGCTTGAAGGAGCGCTCGGAAGAGCTGATGAAGACATCCTTCCACTCCTCACTGTTGTCCACCGAGTACTGCAGCACGAAGCCTGCGGGTTGAAGGAGGAGGGGGGCTGCGTGCACGGCCAGCACAGAGCCCCCCAGGAGCGCCATCCCATCGCAGCATGGCCTGGCTGCAGGCAGCCCTCAGCCCGCGCTGAGCAGCTCCATGCTCTGCGCCTGCCTCCACCACCAATTACTGCGGTTGTGCACGGGAGCGCGGGGAGCGCGGAACGTGATTGATTGGTGTGAGACTATAAAGGGAAAGCCAGAATTAACTAGCTCCCTTGGGAAGCCGCTCGGAAGTTGCTTCTGTCATTGAACGCCGCCTCCTTTCCCATGATTAAGAGTATTAGGAAGCGCACTGTGTCCTGGATGAGCAAACCTGTTACGTTACCTGTTACGCTGCCAGCGGCCAGATGTCAGAGAAGGGCACTCTGGGTTTCCCCATGCAGGGGCACAGCAGTCAGAACACGGTGCTGCGATGCCTGGCGCAGCACAGAGCTGCTCACCCAGTGCTGAGCGTGTGCCCCAGACCAGCATGTGGCTGCTCAAGGTGCCCACCACCATGGGGCTGCCCGCACCCACTGCTGCTCTGCCCGTGCCAGGCACCTCCTGGCCACAGGGACGGAGTTTGGCTGCCCTGCAGTGTGTGCACAATGGCCTTGTTGCTGTGGGAACCACCACTGTGACCATTTTGACCTTTTTGGCGATGCAAAATCCCCACTTACTTCCCCATCACATCGCCAGATTTGGCTATTTTCATGTTTCCCTTTGCCAATTCTCAAGCAAAGATAGCGGCTGTTCTCCATGTGCATTGGGAGCCAAACAGAGCTCTGCTTCCTGCACCACTGCCTCCATCACCCCATGATGGAAGCACGGCACACCTGAGCTGCCCCGTCCCCATCCCCGTGCCCACCAAGCACCCCGCTGCCTGCCACCCGGCATTCATTTATTTAGTACATGCAGCATGTTTTTAATATTTCTAATCCAATTATAACCAAATTTATCAACAGAGTCCACTGGAGTGAAAGGCTGCTGGCTGGGGAGATTTGCTTGTAATTACTTTCATGCTTTTAATTAATTGTAAGCGAGGTCTCCTTCCCCTCTCCCCGCTCCCCCCTCTGTGCGCAGCTGTTTCCACATATAATTCATCAGATGAATCAGAGCAGAAATGAGGCTCTGGGAGGCAGGGGTGGTCCCACAGCCCTCCTGCAGCCCGCAGACACCAGGATGAGCCCGGCAGAGCTCCAGAACTGGAGCCACCAGCACCTGCGTAATTAACGGCGTGCCCTTTGTTAGCTGCCTCACTCCCTGCATCCTGCTGAAAGAGGAACTCACGAAGAGCAGCATCCCTCCTGCAAGCGTTAACCTTATTTTGGAGCACGTGGGGTGGCTCTGGGGATGTACCTCGGATGGAGCTGCCCCCGTTGTCCCCAGGAATCCACGCCAGTGTGATGGAGGAGGCCGAGGTCTTGGACACAGTCAAGCGAGGCTGGTCTGGGGGTACTGTGGAGGAGCACAAACGTTTGTGAGCACCACGCACACCCCGACCCCACAGCACGCACCGTGTTCCAGCAGCATCCCTCACCTTGCACCAGCAGGTTGATGATGATGGTGTCGAAGCCCCAGGTGTTGGTGGCAGTGCAGGTGTAGTAGCCAGAGTCCTCTGCCTTCACCGAGCGCAGCACCAGCGTGCCATTGGCCTGAATCAGGCGGTGCCCATCCACTGTCACTGGGATGGCAGAGTCCTCACTGCCAGGGGGAGCAGAACATGTCAGCCCCACAGGACTGCAGCCAGCAGCGGTCCCTGTCCCATGTTACAGCACTCAGTACCTGTCCTTGGTCCACTTGATGGCGGGGACTGGCTCCCCGACCGAGTTGCAGGGCAGCCTCACATCCTTCATCCAGGGTGTGGTGACAGTGCCTCCAAAGGAGATGATCTTGGCCGGAGCTGGGGAGCAAGGAGGAGGTCAGCCTCACTGCTGGCACCCATTGCTGAGCCCAGAGCACTGTCAGAGTGGCCACGCTGAGATGCACTGAGCACGATGGCTTTGGCTTTGCATGTGGCCAACCCTCTGCATGGGACCATCATGCTTGTCCCACAGAGGCCCCCACACATCCCCCATACCTTTCCCAGCAGGCTCGATGGTGACTTTCTCACTGATGTTGCCACGGCCCGCAGAGGTGACAGCAGCCACCCACAGCATGTACTGCTGCCCACGGTTCAGGTGTGCGATGCGGTAGAAGAGCTGATCTGGGCTGGTCTCGTACTCACTGGGGGCCTGTAGGGGGGGAGGCAGGAGAGGGCACGGCTCTGTTAGAGCCTCATTCACACAGCCCTCATCCTGGGCACACAGACACTTGGAGAACAGCATTAGCACGAGCGAAACAGCACCTGAGCTGTCAGCTGGGAAAATTCATCCTTGGCCATCTGCCTGCATCCAGGCATCCCCACCAGCATGATACTCAGGGCATCGCTACCACCCAGCATCTCCATGCCCTGGTACTCAGAGCACCACCATCACTCCCATACCCAAGGTATCCTCAAGGCCAGCAGGTTTAAGCCCTGCGCCCATCACTTGGCAGAGAGCTGCACTGCCCCACTGCCCCACAGCTCCACCCAGCTCTCCAGCAGCACACCTCCTCCAGGTGCTGTGGCTTCACTCCCCAGCAGCAGCTCTGCTCTGCCCGGTGTTTCTTAATGCCGGTGTAAGCCGGCTGGTGTCGTAATTTCTCCAGGGAGCCCAGGCCAGTGCACGAGGAACAGATGGCAGCGACGGCATGATTTGTTCCGGAGAAATGATGCTTCCTGGCCGCCCCGGGCTGCAGTGGGGCACAGGGTAGGTCCTAGCTGGGGCAGCCAAACCCTTCAGCATGGCGGTGGCAAAGATGGGGTCCCTAAAGTCCTGCAGGGTCTCCAGCACTGCCCACAGATGTCCCAGCCCCATGGGGTCCCTTCGGCACGCTCTGTCTGCCAGCCCCACAGCGCAGGCACACAACCTCTGCCTGTGTGCCGTGCGTCAAGGCCACATCTCCTGCATACCACACTGGGGAGAGTCATCCTCAAGCGCTTCCCCACTGCCTCAACCGTGGCACGAGATGGAGATGCCATCACGAGGGATGGATGTGTTACTTCTGTGTGCACACAGGGCTGCGCGTGGGCATCTGCGCATTCATCGTCTCCAAACATGCACCCTGGTGTGGCCCGCAGATGTGAGCGCACCCCACAAGCAGACACCTATATGAATATTGCATGGTATACATAATTTTTTTTAACCAAATGACAGTTTTGACAAGATGCCAGGAAAACAATATCGGATCCCAGCGGTTTTACCAGTTGCTTTGATGAAAAGATTATGTTGCCCTGGAAACCAGAGGCTCAGATAGTGAAATGAGTTTGAGAAGGAGCTTTTGATAAGCACCAGTCTGCAGACCTCCCATCAACCTCTCTCTCGCCAAGGAGGGATGGGACCAGGTTGAATTTATGTTTTATTTTCGGTTGTCTGTTTGCATGTTTCCCATTCTGGAGTGAGCGCTGAGATGGGAGAACACTGGAGGGAGGCAGCAGGTGACTCACGGATCACTCCAGGGTGCCCTGGGCACCCCTGCACTGCCGCAGGCTGGATGCATGGCACCACCTGCATCATTCTCTTGGCAGCATATGGGGCAGGTTCCCCCTAACCCTATTTCTGCCTCCATCCAGAAGCTCCATAGCTCCCCAACTCCCACCCCCAGCCCATCCCCATCGCTGTGCCCTTACCGGTTGCCCGGAGCCAGGGCTGGAGCAGAAGATGGTGTACTTGCGGATGATGCCGTTGGGCTTTGCTGGGGGCAGCCAGGACACCACCACGCTGCTGGCAGAGGATGGCACAGCCTTGATGCCAGCCGGGGGACCTGGAACTGAAGGAGCAGGTGTGTGATGGCACTGACAACATGGGAGGAACATGGGGGCCACTTGTACCAACCCCGTGGCTCATGGTTGTGGCCACTTCCATGCTAGCCCAGACTCCGGCCCACACGGAGGCGGGAGAGTTAATTGCAGCACTGGTTTAGAAACGGTGTTTGGCATTAAGTGGCCATCGCCTTAATCCACTCACTGCCCGCTGGCTTAGCCCTGCCCTGCCCAGCTGTGTGCTGAGCAGCTGCCACTTCCCAGGGCTGCAATGGGCAGAAGCCGCTCTGCTACAGAGATAATGGCATTAAAGTAGGGCAGGCAGGGTGTAAATATTTAAATATCTGCACTTAAGGAAAAGAAAAAAAATAGAAAGGGAAATGCCCTGTGTGCTGCACGCTGGGGGTTCCCTGCATGCTGCAGCTGCCCCCATACATGCACCCAGCCCCTCTGCTTGATGGCCCTTTGGTGCTTTGTGCCTGGATTACTGCGTGCCTATCGGCCTAATCAGCCCAAGAACATATGTCTGCCAAAGGACCTCTGACAGATTGCAGCATGCAGTGCTCCGCAGCTACAGGGAGCACCCTGCCAGTGCTTCTGACCCACAAACCGATTGCCCGTGGAGCTCGGGGTGCATGCACGCCAGCCCCAGGGGCTGCAAGCAAGGGGTGCTGCAAAGGGCAGGAGCTGCACAGGGTGGGTGGGGCTGGGGCAGCAGCACACAAGCTGTGCTTTGGGCTCAGGCTTTTTGCAAACCCAGCAAGGAGAAAAGGATGGAGAAATCTTGCCCGCCTGCTCCAGGGGCTGCAATGCTCTCCTCATTATTCCTTGCCAATGGCTCTTACTCGACACTCCATGTTCTTATGTCTAATTAACACACGCAACTGTGATTTATCAGTCAGGGAAGGGGGAGGCACACGTGTGCCCACTTGCAGCGTACAGGAGCCGCCAGCTGTGCCAGGATCTGTGTGGAACCACACCACCCTGGGTCGCACCACACCTCCTTGGCTGCCATCCCATCATCAGGGACAAAGGGGTTGGCGCAGCGCCACTCACTGTCCTCCTTGGTCTGGATGTAGAGCACGCTGCTGCGGACGCCATCACCAGCCTGTGTGTAGGCCAGCACCTGCACGCTGTAGTTGGTGAACTTCTCCATGCCCCGCAGCTCCACTCTCTCCCGCGTGGTTGTGATGTTCTGCATCTCACCCCACTCTGTAGGGACACGGCCATCAGCTCCGTGCTGCCCCCCACGTATGCT
This sequence comes from Lagopus leucura, assembly GCF_019238085.1. NCBI lineage: Eukaryota > Metazoa > Chordata > Aves > Galliformes > Phasianidae > Lagopus > Lagopus leucura. Next base: position 5,260,790 of record NW_024962283.1, read on the forward strand.
CCATGTCCTGGGCATTGGCACCCACCTCCGTCCATGTAGAGGGACCAGAAGATGACCCGGTAGCCCTTGAGCACACCGTTGAGGGTACTGCGCGGGGGCTCCGACCAGGAGATGACGGCCACGTCCGACGTGATGGAGATGGCCCGCACGTTCTCCGGGGGCTGGCTGGGCACTGGGAGGGCACAGATGGGGATGGTGAACCTACTGTCCACAGATGCATCCCACGGGCTCTGTGTTGGATCTCCCCACCGCCCTCTCTCTCCCCTCCCCAAACCCGGTGCCACGATCCTCCTCCTCTCCTCACCCCAGGGTTGCCAGGATGCCGCACTTCCCAGCAAGGGGCGAGCCGGCTGGATGCGAGGTAATTGCATCCAATTGCCCCATAAGAGGTAACTCTAATTTTTATGAGCATTTAAATGATGATACATCACGGTAACGACCCTCTTTGAAAATGATTATTGTTTCGTATTACTTAGGTGTAAAAATATAAGCACCATGTAATTAGGGACCGCGTATAATAAACTAATACAGATAGTCCGTTTGAACAAAATGAAGGTAATATAATTATGGAAAAGACACTATTGCTAAAACAGGGGCCCTTGAATACCCCAGGAGGAGTGCTAATGTAGCCAGGAAATGATCACGGTTTGACAGGCTAACGAGAGCCTTAATTAAGTATGAAAAACTGCTGCGCGAACGCACTGCAAAACTTTTTCTGCTCATTTCTGGAATGGCAGAGGCTCTCTGGACGGGTGCCGTAGCACCGCCATCCCTCCATCCTTACCATCCTCCAGCGTGGTGGCATTGATCTCGCTGGAGGACGGCCCCGTCCCCGCGCGGTTGAAGGCCTGCACCACCACCCCGTACTGCGCAAACTTCTTCAGGTTGTCCAGCGTGTAGACCTCGCTGTCGCCCGTGGCCTTCATCTCCACGATGCTGTACTGCCCGTTGCTGCCCGGGCTGTTCTCGCGGTAGCCGATCTGGTATCCACGGATCACCCCGTTCTGCAGCTCCTTCTTTGGGGCCTGAAGCAATGGGGACACAAAGGGGAGCGGCGTCACGGAGCTGACAGCCCCGCAGCCTTTAAATCAATCTGAGCAGCGTTTCTCTGAAGCATTAAGAAATCGATAGGGTTGATTGTGAATTTATGTTACACAGCCGGCGCGATCCATCTCGCTGCAATACTCTCCGAACAAACGGAGTTATCCTCCAAGTCAACCTTATCATTCATTAATCCGCTTTCCAGGAGGGGGAGGGGAGTTGGGGGGAGACGCTGAAACCCTACATTTATCGACTTCCCCTTCATTCTGAAGTCCTAATTTTATAATCAATTCTTTTTCTCATTCGACCTCCTGAAAAATAAATCTGATTCTGAACTCGATTGATCTGCGCTTGAGCAGCTGGCAGCCAGACGTCTCAGTTTTCCCATGTTTATCCTCACTTTCCCCGTGGCCCCCCATGGATATCCTATGAGATAACGAGCTCGTTTCCAAACGCAATTAACACGTGATGTGGCTGAGCTGCGTGCCCGGCCCCTGGGTTTTGTGACATCTCAGGAGCTGTTCTCCGAGCTGCGAGGGGAAATGTGGGTCCCAGAGTCCCACCAGTGGGGATGGCCAAGGAGAGCCCACTGCCCCGGCCCCACGCACCTTCCAGGTGACCTGGATGCTCTGCGATGTCATCGGCTGCAAGGTGACATCCATCGGAGGCCCGTCAGGAGCTGTGGGAAGGAAGAATTACGCATTATCACAAAAAGTCCCATCCGAGAGGGCTCTGCTCACATGCGCCGCCACAGCACAGAGCAGAACCTGCTTCCTCCGTGCTGATGGTGAGCTCCTTGCTGGGCTCGCTGCGCCCGATCTTGTTGAAGGAATACATGCGGATGCTGTACACGGAAGCAGGGTGCAGGTCCACGATGTTCGCCTGGTTGATGGTCGGGGAGATGTTTCGTGTTGACTGCTTGAAGTCCCAGGAATCTGGAAGAGGAGGCAAAGGGCAGTCAGCACCCACACCCTGTGCCAGCGTGCGGTCCCCAGAGCTCTCTGCCACGCTGTGTCCCCCGCCTTGCTGTTGTGCTGTTCTCGGCTTGGCTTTCTGCAAATATTGCCTCTTTAAATATTCCCTTTCAAATGCTCCCACAGAACATAAATTAACATATTTCATTAATGCTGCTCTCTCCTTTCTTCATCAAAGCAGCCGGGATGCAGAATATTCCCTGCACGGAGGCAGCAGGGCCAGCTCCCCACCTGCCCCACAGCACAGCCAAGCGCACAGCACGGGCTGTGGAGGTCTGGGGGGCACAGGGGGGCAATCAGCTCCTACCAGACTTGTTCTTGTACTCGATGTCGAAGCCAGTGATGATGCTGTTCCCATCAAAGCGCTGCGTCCAACGCAGGTTCATGCTGCGGGCTTTCACCTCGCGGATCTCCAGTTCTGGGGGGTCAGGTGGCTCTGGGGGGATGGGGGTGGTTAGGAGCGTGGGGTGACAGGCGGAGCAGTGGGACCTTGAGGTGAGGCTCTGCTTGCTCCCGTGCCAAAGGTCATGGTGCTGTGAGCTCAATACCTTGCACGGTGAGCTGGATCAGGCCCCTGTCTTCGCCGTACGAATTGATGGCATGGCAGGAGAAGAAGACTGAATCCCCACGGTCAGCCGGTTTCAGCTGCGGGTATTTTGGGGACAGAAAAGCAGCCCCTTCAGATTTAGGCACCCCAAGAACCAAACTTCCTACAGCCTGCAAACACAGCCTTGCCCCCAGGCCCCACCCCCATCTACCGCCTGATCTGGAGGGTTGGAACTGGATGATCCTTGAGGTCCCCTTCAACCCAACCAACCCGTGATTCCATGACCGCCTGCTCAGACATGCATGGAGATTTCACGCTTTGAGGGATCCCTGGTGCTGCAACGCTCCTTTCAAACAAGGGCCCATTGAACAGCAAAGCAAAATTTCGTGCAGGGACAACCCAGCTCATCGGGTTCCCCTTGTGGGGCCACCCCAGCAGTGGTCGTTTGGCAGCTCTTTCAAAGGTGCTGAATGCAGCAGTTGCGCATTCACGGCAGCAGCACAAAATGGCCCGTGCTGGCAAAGCATGCCCAGGCATCCTCGGACCCAGGGACATCCAGGCCCCTGCCCTCACCTTGAGGGTGGAGATGACCTCGTCGCCGTTGTCCTTGGTGGCGATGGCGTAGCGCATGTTGCGGTCAGGGTCGATGACGGTGTCTCCCTTCTCCCAGCGGATGATGATGGGCCGCTCGCCCCGCGCCGTGCAGTTCAGTTCCTTGCTCTGCCCCTTGATGGCAATGGTGGTGTTGGGGTGCGAGGTGATCATGGCGGGGACTGCGGGAGGGAGCACGGCTCAGCCACCTGCCGGGCACCCCCTGGAGCCAGTGGGGCTGGTGCTGGGTGCTGAGCCCACCGAGAGGACACGCAGCCCTGAGCGGAAGCGTTTCACTTCATTATACGGCTCAGGATCATAAAATAATGAAGCAGATAAATTTTATAATGCATAGCATTACACCGGGGTAGACAATAAAACGTGAAAGACAAATAACCAAGCGCACGCTATAATGAAGAGAAAGCCTCCAGTCGGAGACGTGCAAGTATGAATTATTGACTAAGGTTTTACACTCCCGAGGATGAGAGGAAGAATGTTTTCCATCACAGATTTGCATAATTCACTCGTATAAACCTGGGCAGAATATAGAGCGTGATTCCACAGCAGCAAGGCAGCAGCCTTTGCATTGCAGATGCTGGAGAGATTTTTTTTTCCTTTCCTTTTTTTCTCATATTCATCCAAACATGCAAAGGAGGGGAGGGGACACCTACTGCCCTGGTGTAGCACTCAGTGCGGTGGCACTGTGGAGTGTCATTGCAAATGGCACTACGGGGTGGTACTGTAGAACGGTGGGTGGCACTGTAGAATAGCACTGTGGTGTGGCATTCTGGGGTGGCACTGCAGTGTGGCATTGCAGGTGGCATTGTGGGGTGGAATTGTGGTGTGGCATTGCAGTATGGCATCGCAGTGTGGTATTACAGATAGCATTGCAGGGTGGCATTGCAGGGTGGCATTCTGGGGTGGCACTGCACTGTGGCATTGCAGAGTGGCACTGCAGAGTGGCATTGTGGGTGGCATTGCGGGGTGGCATTGAAGGTTGCATTGGGGGATGGCACTGCAGGGTGTCATCACTGCGTGGCCACACAGTTGGTGCTGGGAGGTGACACTGCAGAGTGGCATTGAGGGGTGGCACTGCAGGGTGGCATTGCAGGCGGCATTGCTCAGCACTGCCTGCTGTTGGGAGCACTTGGCGTTGGGTGGCAGAGCTGGGATGGATGCTGGCAGCACAAAGGGCACCTTGTGTCCCCTGCAGCACCAAGGCTGGGGGTGGGGGCGGCCTGGGTAAGCCGAAAAAAATGTAATGCATAAACAAACAGCGCTGCTGAGTCCCGCAGTAATATATGATAATGACAATCCGCAAAGGCAACACACACTGTTATAATGGGACACAAGAGGCTCTAATGAGCTACGACTTCTCGGCTTTCTGTGGCAATGTAATTCAATTAGCAGCTAAGGAAACCTCTCCTCCAGAGCTGCCGCTTGCGGGGTGCAGCCTGTGCCCACGTGGCTGGGATGAGGCATGGCCTGGGTTGGGGTCACCTCCTCTGCATGACGACTCCTCCGGAGCCCATGGGAACTCTGCCTGCAGCAGCTCCAGGATGGTACATCACTACAAGCCGATGCAGGGCAGGGAAAAGCCCGACCCATTGGGGTGCATGGGGAGCATGAGGGCAGGGAGTCTTCAGCCAGAGCATGGCCCCGGGGCTCAGAGGGCTGCAGAGGAGCCAGCCCCTTCCCTGCATGCAGTGGCCCCGGGAGAGGAGCTCTGTTTCAGGCTCTGCTTTGCTGAAATGCACTTATTGATGTTTGATTAAAAGCAGCTCCTTGGATGTAAACATATCAACTTCTCTCAATTGCTGGGGTCCCAGGAGAGTGGCACGTAGCCCAGAGCGGAGGAAAGCAGCAAAACAAACCAAAAGAAAACCCCGACCAGCCATGCAGGCAGTATGGGCAGGGCTGGGAGGCACGCTGTGCCACCACTGCACACCAGCCTGGTGATGCCCACGGTGACCAAGGGAAGGAGGATGCACGTGGCCAGAACTCCTGCAGCCGTCAGCAGCCTTCTGCACAGGGCAGGCTCCTGCACGCCAGAGCTCCTGTTAACACGGCTCCGACAAGAGCCACGTCCCGTTTGCTGGGCAGAGATAAGGCTGCCCACAAAGGGAGCTGTCAGTGCCCCACGTGCCATCCCCAGCCACGCTGGGACAGGGGCAGCTGCACAGCTCAGCAGTGACAACTGAATGAGAACGGTGACAGCGGTGAAAAGGGCTGCGCCCGCCTTCCTCTCCCCCCTCTCTCTTGTTTAGAGCCAGCTCTGTGATGTTAATTTGATTGCACCCGTTTCAGCTTCCTTTCTACACTGATTAGCTGAGTTCCACCTGAAGCATGAGATTAATTCAAATTGCATGGAAGCAATCAGTGATGCTCCTGCAGGAGGACACCGAACCTCCCAGCACCTCTGGTCCTGTCCAGTGCCCAGTGAGCCCCAACCACCAGCACTGCCCTGGGGGACTTGGACAGCCCTCATGCTCTGCTCTGGAGCACAGGACAGTGTGCAGGCAGGTGCTAAATGCCATTTAGCACGCACTTCAGAGCCCCTCACCTGCACCTGTGCCAGCCCCGGGCGCACGCTCGCAGCCTCCAGCAGCCCACACCTCTCGCTCTGCAGCGCGCTGGACCTGATGCTAACAAGTTGCTTCGGAAAGCATGGATGAACACCCTCAGCCCTGCACAGCAGCGGGATGCTGCTGTGTTCAGACAGGTGCTGTGCTCAGGGCTGAGCAGAGCGATGTGGCAGTGAGGTCCCAGGGCCAGCACACGCCCTGGGCACTATGCTCCCTGCGGTGCCCCAGCTGGGAACAGCACCATCGAAATTTCATTTGCACGCAGGTTTGCCACCACCTGACAAAGCAGCAGCTAACTCCTCCTGGCATCAGTGGGGCCGCTCCTGCTGCTCTGATTTATTGCCTCGGTCAGCGAGGGATGGGGCTGCACTTCCCATCCCGTGGTTTAGGTTCTGCTTAACTCCCACTCAACTCCGTCTGCAGTGGCCTGGCCTGAAGCACAAGCCTGCACTGATCTGGCTTTAATTGGCCTGACATTTCACTAAACAAACAAAAATCAAAAAATGAAACAAAACAAAGAGCCCCATATAATGCTTAATTGGCTGCGGTGCTTCGTCTACCTATTCATTCGAACCTTTTCAAAGGCTGCTGAGGTCTCTGGGAAATGTAAAAGCACATGCATAATAAGGTTATGTGCTATTCAAGTCAGCAAGCAACCTGTCCTGGGATGCAATTATACCAGATAGCAGGGACACGGCAGCAGTTCAGGCTCCAAGACTTCGGCACACTCACTCGGGATTAATCGCCTTGACTTTGTACCTGCACCTCATTGAAGTGGGTTGTTTGAAGTCGCTCATTTCAGTTCATCAATCAGCGGGATAAATTAAACAGCTGACAGGGAGGGGAAAGGCTGCCCTCAGCCCTCCCCACGAGGCTGACTGGGGATGGGGGGAAGCTGGGAAGGCAGCAATAAGACAAGCAGGGGGTGCTGGGGGCCAGCAGGAGCCAAACCGGGGCGCAGGGCAGGTGGGGAGCACAGCATGCAGCATACCAGCCCCACTGCCATGAGAGAGTTCTCCCTCCTGCACCTCTTCTGAGGGTTTGAACTCTTACGGCAGCCACAATCGAAATAAATAGAGAGGCGCTGGAGATTATGTATTCTGCTGATAGCAACGGGAGAGGAATCCAATAATAAGCGCAGTTCAAACACGGTGTCTAACAACACTTCCCGGCCCAGCCCTGTCAAATTAGCAGAGCTATTTCCTTTCCTGCCGTATGATGTAGATTGATCGCCGGGTTTTATTAAGGACTAAGTGTTTTTAATAGCATAAGGGAAGTCTCCCCTGTAGGAGGGGAATCAATGCCCTCCATGCCCGCAATGATCCGGGGCTGCGTGATGCTGGGGCTGCGCTGGGCTGCTCTCTGCATGCAGCAGGCTGTGATTCCCCATCCACCCATCTGTCCATCTGTTTTTTATCTGTCTGTCCATCTCAGCCCACCCCCAGCTCCATCCCAGCCATGACCTGGCTACTTACTCTTCACGGTGAGGAACATGGACTTGCTGATGTCTGTGCCCACCCCGTTGCTGGCCTGGCAGAGGTAGTAGCCAATGTCCTCCTCCAGCACGTGGCGGATCAGCAGTGAGCTGTTGGGAAGGATCTGGATGCGGCCCGTCAGCGGGATGGGGTGGTACTGCTGGGGGTTCCCACTGCCTGGAGGGGGAAGCAGAGATGCATCACTGAGTGCACAGCTGAGGCAGGGGGTGCTTGTGGGGCTCAGTGCTGGGGTGACCCAGCAAGAAGGGTCCTCGCCCCACTTGCACAGAGGTCCCCACGTGCTGCTGTGTCCTCTCCCACGTACCTTTGGCATGTTTCCACATCACTTTGGGAGGAGGGTACCCATCAACGGAGCAATTCAGCACCCCGGCTTTACCATAAATGCCATCTTGGTTGTTGGGTTGAACCACAAACCGTGGAGGCACTGCATAACAGGAAGGAATCATAGAATCACAGAATTGTTAATGTTGGAGATGACCTCTAAAATCATCTAGTCCAACCATCCACCTACCGTCAATCGCACTAACCACATCCCTCAGTACTACACCTACACTTTTCCTGAGCACCTCCAGGGATGGTGACTCCATCACCTCCCTGGGCAGCCTGTGCCAGCGCATCACCACTCTCCTAGTGAAGATTTTCCTAATATCCAATCTGAACCTCCCCTGATGCAACTTCAGGCCATCACCTCTCATCTGATTGCTGTTTTCTGGGAGAAAAGACCGACCCCCACCTTGCTACAACTTCCCTCCAGGGAACTGGAGAGAGCAGTGAAGTCCACCTGAGCCTCCTCTTCTTGAAAATTATCTCTGCCTGTTGTTCCCCAGCCTGATTCCATCTGCTCCCATCCATCCCTCCCACTTTCCCACCCAATGGGGGGACCCCAAAGCTCTCACCCCTCACGATGAGCTGCCGCTCGCGGCTCACTGTGGCGGCAGCGTTGCTGGCGATGCACGTGTAGTTGCCGTTGTGCTTGAGGGAGACACTGGAGATCTGCAGGGAGCTCATGAACTCCTTGCTCTCAATGGTGACGCCTGAGCCAGAGAGGATGACGTGCCCGTCCTTGCGCCATGTGATGTGGATAGGCATGTCCCCGGAGGAGACCACGCAGGGGATGTAGAGGAGCTGCCCGATGGAGGCTGGTGGGAACTCGAATGGCTGGATCAGAGGAGGGACTGTGGAGGGGAGAGGCAGAGCATGCTGTACAGCCCAGCTGGGGGAAGCCCTCACCTGTAGGGTTCAGGCCAGCAGAGGGATGAGGGGGACGAGGAAAAGCAGTGTGTCTCTGGCTCCTGGCACTTGTCACAGGCTCGTGCATACCACTGAATCATTAAGGATGGTGAAGACCTCTAACATTAAGTCCAATTCCACCCCACCCCCACCATGCCCATAAACTGGGTCCCTCAGTGCCACACTTTCACGTTTCCTGAGCACCTCCAGGGGTGGTGACCCCACCACCTCCCTGGGCAGACTGTGCCAGCGCCTGATTGCTCTTTTGGAGAAGAAATTTCTCCTAATGTCCAAACTGAACCTCCCCTGTCGCAGCTTGAGGCCATCACCTCTCATCTTAGCCCCAGCACCATCCCACAGCAGGACATGGCTTTGCAGAAGAGCAAGCCTGCTTGGGACCAGCACAGCAGTTCATATCCCACTGCCCCATCACCCGAAGCATTTGCTGACCAGAAACAGGCAGGCTTTTGTCCACCCATAGCACTTCCAGGAGGGGTGGAAGATGCTACTGAGCAGGTGACAGTATGACGTGACCATACCCAGGGCAGCACAGGGAGCTGCCAGCCCCAGCCCCTCTGTGTGCATCAGCTGAAATTCCACCTCAGCATTTATCTGCTCACAGAAAAGCAGTTATTAGATGGATGCTTTTCTTGAAGGCTATGGATTCAGAACCAGCCATTATCTTCCTGATAACTTAATTAGGCAACCGCAGCATCTCTGGCAATGTGGGAGGGGGAAGAAAGCAGAGAGAGGGAGACAATTAGCTTAACAAGGCTCAGCACCTGGTAGACGAGATCCTCTTTCCGCAGCCTCCATAATTAAATTAGCAGGCTGCCAATTGTCCCCTCGGCAGAAATAAGATGCCCTCTCATACAGACGTGGAGCCCCGGCAGGCAGGGCTCACCGTGCCACTGTGCACAGCCCCATCCCCACCCCACCCCTCACCCAGCGTGCTGCAAGGCTCTCAGTGCTCCAGCAGCACTGCTCAGGGCTCCAGGGATCATCCAGAACCAGGCTGGCTTCCTTTGGGTGGCCCAGAGCCCAAAGCCCATCCAAGCAGCTGTGAAGGTCAGCAATACGGGTTGGTCGTCACCCCCAAGCCAGGCTGCAGCGACGTGGCTTGAGCTGCTGGAGCCATGGAGCCAGCAGCGCCTGCTTTCCATAATTAATGAATAATTAATTGGGAATGCACTGCAGTCTATTGCAGAGGGCTGGGCTTGTGCGTCTCCAAACACACCCCACAGGCCACTTGTGAGCACACTGCCTCTCGACAGAAGAGCTCTCCCTGTTCCATCTCCCCTTACTCGGAGCCCAAACCTCATCCTTCCTCCCCAAATGATCTTGTGCTGCATGCTCTGTCTGCAGCACTTCCCGGGCTCTCCCACACATGGCACAGCCCTGGCACCACACAGAGCCCCCGCATCACCCAGCACCGTGCTCCCACCACTTCCTCTGGGCACAGCCAGGCAGCACGGCCCCAAGTGATTAATTAAAATGTTCCAAGATGTCTGCTGCTATATAACGAGCTGCGGGGCACCTCGACAATACAGAGAGCAGAGGATGCAGGAGGCTCCCAGTTGGGACATATGGCTGGGAGCCATGGGAGCAAGCAAGGGCTTGCAAATGGGTGGCGGATAGAGGATGGAGGTGCTGGCGGGAGGGGCCCATAAAGATTTTACTGCCATTGCTTGGGAAGCCTGCATAATTCACTGGTGGCACTTAGTGTGGCCGCCAGGCACTTGTGGCAATAAAAGCTTTACGGTGCTCCGTGCCATCCTGCACTCAACACGGTCATATTTATTTACTCTGCTGCTCGGAGTGAACTCCAAAGGTAGCAGAGGGCAGCTCAATTCCCCTCTGCCCTCTGTCCAATGGGCAGCACGAGCAGCCAGGCTGGGCTGGGTGTAACTCCGTGGAACGAAGGTGGATGGATGGCACTGCGTGGCAGCTCTCAGCCAAGGCAGTAAATCTGGGCTCATAGAGGTTTGCACAGCATTCACTTTCCAGGATATATGGATGAACTTCTGCGTCCACCTCCCAGCAATGGGCACAGAGCGAAGTGTGTGACTCAGCATCCCTCTCTGTGAGGATTTCGGTACAAGGGGAGGAACACAAAGGCTGGCTGTGGCCTGCAACGAGGGTGCAAGGGAGATCCATCCCCTTGGCACTGCCCAGAGGTTATCTGCAGCCCACACTTCCGCTAGCAAAGCCTCGGAGAAGAGCATTAGCTAATCAAGTAGTAGCATCTATAATCAGCTTGATGCACTCTCCTGCTAACCTGATTCGTAATAAGAAAATGGTGGATGGGAGGGGAGGGAAGGAGAGGGATCAGCATAAGATCCGGTCCATAAATACCCTGCTCAGTGAGACAGAGGGAAAGACAATTGGCCAGCTCTGTCCCAGCGTGGCTGTGTTTGTCTGAATGATTTACTGCAAACACTGCTGTGGCGACGGGCAGAGCCGACCCGACAACTCTGAGGACGGGAGATACGATAGCACTGTGCTCATAACACAATCTCAGCAAGTCACTGGGAGGGAATGCATCCGACTCAATTCATTAGGACTGATAGCTCCCTCAATGGGGCTGAATAATTGATGGCCTGTAGAAGCTTTTAAGATGTTCTGTGCGCTCGGAAGACCGAGAGTATTATTTTTTTAAAAGCTAACACACAGAGAAAAACATCAGTGAAGGTGATCCGAGCAAAGGTTAGATGTTTTAATACACTGTGTTTACACCGTAAATCCTTGCTCCACTGCGTGTAGCAAGAAATGGAGCTGGTGCAGCAGCAAGCACACAGGTGGGTGAGAGGTGCGATGCAAGCACAGCGTTTGGGCTGCAGGGCATCCCCTGCAATGCCTCTCTGCCTTTGCCCTTCGCAGAGATGGTCCCAGCACCACCTGAATGTTTGACCCAGGCCACCTCTGCAGCTCCTCACCTTTCACCGTGACGTGGACGCTCTGGCTGATGGAGAGCTGGGGCTGGATCAGCACGCTGCACAGGTACTCCCCTTCGTCCATGCCTTTCTGGACGTCCATCAGCTTCAGGGTCCCGTTCTCAAAGACCACTTGGCGGTGGTTATCGGGCAGCAGCAAAGAGTCCTTGTACCACTTGATGGAGTAATACGGGTACCCGATCACCCTGCAGTTGATGAAAGTGTCCCTACCCGCGACCGCCGTTATGTTCTTCATCGCCCGGATGCTCGGGGGACCTACATAGTGGGGAGGAAGGAAGAGGCAGGCTAGGTTAATTCCGAAGGGTGGTTTGTTTGCACACAGATCTGCTGCAAATGCTGCTGCTGCCCCTCAGAGGGACACCAGAGGCTGCTGAGAGACACCTGGGGAGTGCTCCCAACCGCCCCAGCTGCTCTGCCAAATGGCCTTGGTGCAGAACTGCACGCAGGGGCCTCCCTTCCATTTGTATATTTATTTATTTTCAACTGAAACAGCCCATTCCGTGCCTCTCACTGGTTGCCTGAGTACTGCCCAAAGCCAGCTCGCCCCCTGTTCCCAGCTGCTCTCACGCTGGCTGGAGGACTGGAGGCATGCTGCAGGTGAGTATTATAACAAGAGGTTTCATGCTTCAGTAATTATATTGTTCTTGTGGCTGTCGTGTAAAATAGCAAACCCATCTGCAGATTAACTCCATCTTGGCTCCTCACCCTAAGTGGTGAGGATGACAGCTTAGCAGACAAGATAAGCCAAGGTTGCCTTTAGTGTGTTTCCGTTCATTAAGTCCCACTGCCCCCAGATGGGGGGCACCCATCAGCTGTTGGTAAGGTTTGGGTGGGAGATGCTCTGTCCCCATGGGGCAGGGAGGTGTCTGAGGGCACAGCAGCACGGATTCCCCCCCCCCCCCGGTGCACCATAAGAGGGAGCAGGGAGAGATAAATTAGCATCTGTAACTGTCTCCTGGGCCTGTTGGAGGGACTTGCTCAATTCCAAGGCAAAAAAAAAAAAAAAAAGCCTGAATCTTATCTAGTGACAGGCAGTCAGGGACCAAAAGAGGGAGAGAAAAAAAAAGAAGACAATGAAACATCCTCATTCAAAACGCTGCAATTGCTTCTCGTGGCTGGGACATGAACTCGCTCCAAATTTAGCAGTAAATGGCAGCAAAATCCAGACTCTCCTGGGATCCCAGCCAAAAAGCCACTAGATCCATTTCAAACCTGAGACACAGACAAACACAGCTCTTCAAGCCTCTTTCTCAGTAGATAAATTAATGTTACCTTGACTCTGCTCTCACCTACGAGCCTAGAAGCTTTAACTGGTGATTATGAATGGGCAGGGGCTTACAGCACACCCCGTGCCCTGCAGAACGCCCTACGACACACAGAACAACGCGCTCCAGTGTGACAACGCAGTGATTCACACAGCTGTGGCTTTAGCAGACAAAGAAAACACAGACACAACACATCCAAGCTCATTTTCCATCATTCCCCGTGCTGCCTCATCATCACTTGTAACGGGATCGGGGCTGGATGGGGTGAGCTTGGGTCCTGGGTTGGTCTGGGGGCACATCACTGGTGATTGCAGAGGAATGAACAGCACAGGTCACTTCTGAGCCACCAGAAGGTCCTTCATGGAGGTGCTTGCTGCACAGACCCAACTCTGGGAAAGGTGAAAGCAGAGCCCAGCAGGGAGGTGCCGCCCCTCTGGGAAGTGTTGCTTTGGATGCGCACTCAGTTCAGTGCCCCGCTCTGCGCCAAGAGGAAGATCCATCCCATGGCTTTGGGGGCCAGCAGGGCTGCAGGGGGGTCAGGCATGGAGGATCTGCACGGCTGGGAAAGGGCAGGGGCGAGGAGGAACAGAACACAACCAAAAGCCCAGTAAAAGCCCTATTCTGATATTTAAAAGTAGACAGGCACCTCTTACGTTTATTCGCGCTTGGTATTCGGCGCTGCCCACCGAGTTCCGCGCGGTGCACCGGTACACGCCGCCGTCCTTGATCTGCGGGCTGGTGACGTTCATGTGGCTCACCGTGGTGCCGTCCGACATGGTGTACTGGTTGGTGCGGTGCCCGTTGTCCCGTGGGATGGGCTCGTCGTCCAGGGCCCAGGTCACGGTCGGGGGCGGCGCACCCTTGGCGGCACACATCAGGGAGAACTGCTCCCCGGGGTTCACCACCTTCTCGCTGAAGGAGGAGACGATGCGGGGGGTCCCATCTGGGGGCACCCAGCGGGAGCGGGGTTAGGGCACGGCTGCAGTCACCCGCACGGATGCGCCCGTGCCCCTGCGCCCTGTGCGCCCTCGGCTCAAAGGGTGCCCACCCCAGCTCCAACACCCAAGGATCGCCATCCCGTTGTCACAGAAAAGGCGAGAAGATGCCTTGTGGAAGGCGGGGTGCCCACCCTGCTGGCACTCGCTTCCCTCTCTCCTTGCATAAAGCATCCAGGGATGAGGCAGCTCGGAAAGGGGCAGAGAAAAAGCCACCACCAACCCCCGCCCCGAGGAAGCCAGCTCACCCTCCAGCATGATGATGGAGAAGTCCTGTGCTGTCTGGGACTTGCGGGTGGCAAAGCACTGGTAGGCTCCAGAGTGGCTCTTTTGTGCTGCTGTGATGAGGAGGGTTTCATTGCTGATGCCCCGGATGGAGATGAAGTCATCCACCACCACCAGGTCTGTGTTGCGGTACCAGCGGATGACGTACTCAGGGGACCCACTGAGGGCACAAGAGAGGATGACGGTGCTGCCGATGCCCGTCTTGAGCTTCTTTGGTGTGAGGGTCACACGCAGAGGGTCTGTGCGAGAGAGCAGGTGACACGTTGGGGATGCTGAGCAGCGGGTGCCTCCTTCACCTTTCCATCTCTGGAATCACCAGCCTACATACACAATGTCACCATGCAGCTAGGGGTGGCAACCCTGTCCTCCCTCATGCTGCTTAATGGGTGTTAATGTTGGGGTGGCAGCAGGGACGTGGCTCTGTGATGGGACAGAGCCGAGTGGAGATGTGCCAGGGCAGCCCGGGTGCTGCTGGTGGCTGCAGGAACCCCCAGGAGCAGAATGGGCAGTAAATATTTGGCCTGCCCAGATGGTATTTACTGTTTGGCTGGAGCTTATTTTATGTAAATCAGCAAAACAAAGCACAGAGGCACCTCGCAGAACATTGCCATCCAGCAATTTACATCCCGTGGTATTGCACTGCTTTTTCCAGAGGTCCCGATTAAAGCGGTAAATCAGGGGATGGCTGCAGATCTGCTGCAGCAGCATTACAAACTCCCCCCGAACGCCCCGAGCACCACATTGAACACGCTGCGTAGCGAGGCATGCACACAAAACACAAAGCTTTACGATTTCCCAGAGATGGGCAGGAGGCAGCTCTCCCCTCCAGCACTCACCGATGACCGTGAGGGTCCCCGTGACCTCTGCAGACCCGAAGGTGTTGGTCACCTCACAGATGTAGGTCCCGCTGTCCTCCACGCGCAGGTCAGCGATGCTCAGCCCCGTGATGCGTTTGGCCCAGCGGCCGTCAGCAGGCAGCGGGCGCCCGTCCTTGAGCCAGCGGATGGCAGGGTTGGGGTATCCCGAAGCGATGCAGGGCAGCTCCACCAGCCGGCCTGCGCGCACCTCCCGTGACTGGAAGCTGTCTAGCATGGTGGGGATGGACTCAGCTGGGTCTGCGTTCGGAGAGGAAATCAACTCACCCAGAGAAAAGAGGGGAGATGCGCTCCTGCTCCCGGCCAGTGTGGAGAGCTGGGCTCTGAGCTGATGGGGACGCAGGGAGCAGTGGGGCAATGCTGTGTCACCCGGTGGAACCTCCCCAGGGAGCCTCACCCGAGCGGCTGCGGGACGGATAAACTCAGCACTGTAGGAATTACTCAAGGTGACACCTAATTGGTGCAAAATACACAAATTCTGTGGCACATTTCAAAATTTACAAGCAAAAGGGGCCCATCAGGCAGCTGGGAAAGGAGAAAATTAATCACCAAGTCTCAGGCGTGAAATTAAATTCCAGGGGAAAGAAACCTCTTTCATTACTCCCAAGCAGAAGTAAAACGCTGTGACGTGTAAATAATGACAGCGACCAGGAGGGGACAGAGGCACATCGAATGCAAAGGGAAAGGGAGCCGGGTGCCCTGTGGCTGCCCACGCTTCTCTCTGGGATCCAACAGGGCCGGGTCGAGGAATCTCAGCCATTCCCAACCCCATCCCAAACCCTCTGCAGGGGTTAATTCAAGGAGTTAGCGCGGGAACCGTGCACACGAGGCTAGAAAAACCATATGGCAGAGCGCGGGCGAGCTGCAGCTGACGAGCGGGAGAGACGATGCAGCTCCCGAGCAGAGTAATTTGGGCAGTGAGCGGAGCCGGGAGCGCCCGGAGCCAGCCGGCACTACGGACTGCGCTGCTCGGCCGCAGTATCGCTTGCTTCTTCGTCACATCGCGTCAGGCTGCTCACATCGCCGGCTGTCACATCGCATCGCCGCGCGCCCCGTCGCCTCCTGCTCAGGGTGCTGCATGGCACGGCTGCCCACCGACAGGCACTGGGGCACGGCATGGACCCCCCGTGGTCCTCGCACCCCCCTGGGACATGGGCAGGGGTGCACCCAGAGTGGGGCCCGCAGGCTGGGTGCTGTCCCCAGGGCTGGATGGGACTGGGCACATGGCTGGCACACCTCGGGAGCCTCGCGCTCACCTGACACTGAGAGCCTGGCCCCGTTGCTCTGCCGCGTCTCCCCGCTGTACTTGTGCTTGGTGATACACCTGTAGGTGGACAAGGCATCTTCCTTCTGCACGTCCGATATGTACAAACCTCCATAAGAAGTAATAAAAAACCTATTTTCTGGAGACACAAAGAGGAAAGGGAGGAAAAGGGTGAGTGTGTCCTCGCACCACGTGCTCTTCTCCTGTACACAACCCCTGCTCGTGGGGTCGGCATCACCAGGGCTGCAGTTTGGGTAGGTTGGCAAGGATGAGTGCTGCACATGGGTGTGCAACAGCAGCCCACATGTCCCTGGGCACTGCACTCCCCCGGAGCATCGCTCATGCTGTGGCACACATCCTGCCCACGCACTGAGGTATGTGGGCTGTCCTTGCAGCCTGCCTGCAGCCCGTGGTCCCAATGTCAGTGCCCAGCTGCACAGTGCTGGCTGTGCAGGATGCTGCGGGGCACAGCCCTGGGCTCGCAGTGATTCCGTGGCTGCAGTTGAAGAAGGGAGCACAGGCAACGAAGCCCATCTTGGTGTGCTGCATAGCAACGCTGCAATTAAAAGTGAATCCGTCCTGCTGAGTTAATAATTAGCTTAACTTACTTAGAAGCATGTGAAAACAAATAAGGGCTTGAGTTGATAGTGGAGCACCGGGGGAAGATTGCCGAGGCCACCGGGTGGCACAGCACAGCCCTGTGGCACTGCCTGGCTGCCTTTAGGTAAGCCCAGGCACGTGGGAAAGGCACGAAAAGCAAACCAACAGAACAGCCTCTGGAGAGGATGGCAGAACTTCTCCCTGCCCCCAGAAGCAGTGCTAGAGGCTGCAGATTGACACAAAGCAGTTCTGCACCCAGGAACTGGAGTGTGTGCATCACAAAAGCCAGGTGGAGGGCAGCCCTGACCCCGCTGGCACTGCCTCAAATCCCACTGTAGCTCAGCTGGACAGGTGAGTTTGACTCTAATTGAGAGTATTTGGGAATTAGAGGAAATAGAAGCCTCGCTAAGATGCAAGTCAAACTGTGGTTTAATGGAAGGCACAGGCAGGAGAAACTTGAGCATCCCAAGAGCCTAGGAGAGGACTGGAGGGGTCGGTGCCCCACACCATCAGTTGGTGGCATTAAGAGCTTCATGCAAACCTCTGTAAAAGGGAAGGGGGAGCAGTCCTGCAAACGCAGCTGAAATAACATGCAAATCAAGCATTAATTTTTCATCTCCCATCAAACCAGTAAGCAGAGAGCTTTGGCTGCACTGGAATTTGAGAAGGGGGGAGTCGGTTTCTATGGTAACAGCTGCTGCATTTTGCAAAGTGCTCCGCAGCCCCAGCTGGCCTCCCCCACAGCGCGCACTTCTGTGCATGCCTAACTGCAGCCCTGCTGCCAGGCGCGCTCACAAATGCTCTGGAAACAAAGACTTGGAGAGCAGCAGCAATGTGCAGGGACCCAGGAGCAGCAGCAGCACTACAGGGACCTCGTGCCACCTTGGACACTTGGCTCCTGGAGCCAGCATGCACAGATCTAGATGAAGCTTGTGAGTTGGGTAAGAGCCAGACAGAAGTGAAGCTTTAAAGATGCCATGGCATTAAATGTAAGGTCTACACAACCTGACAGCACAGCCTCAATTCTTTTTTTTTGGTTTTTTTTTCTTCCCAACGAGGGACAAATAACTTGGTTGAGGAGCACTGCATTGGTTCAAGGGAAAGATGCAGGGCAATAATTGATGTAAGCAGGTCTGACGGAGACCTCACCGGAGTGACTTATGGCTCAGTTAGCCAGCGAGATTAACGTCGAAGGTCGCCGAGCAAAATCAGATCTTTCTGCCTGCCAGGAGGTGGAAAAGCTTTACAGGATGCAGAGGATTAAGTACATCCACAGCCAGGCTGGAGCTGTGTGCCTCTAATAACTCTTTCAGCCAGATCTCAGTTGCTTCTGTGGCAAAGGCTTTGCAATACCCTTCTCCCCTCTCCCTGTTGTGGGGTGCCCATCACCAGAGAGCTCATCAGCAGGGTACCCACCACCGAGGTACCCACTGCCAGGGCACCCATCACCAAGCTATCCATCACTAAGGTACCCATCATTGAGGAATCATCACCAGAGTACCCGTCACCAAGGAACCCATCACCAAAGCACACATCACAGAGGCACCCGTCACCGAGGCACCCATCGCCAGGAAAAACTGGTGCTCTCCTGCGTGCAGAACATTAGGAGGATCTCCCCCTGTATACACACACATCCCTGTGCATTCTGCTACTGAAATCCCATCCCCATCCAGCAACCTGCAGTGACCATGAAGCTCGAACATCAGTCCCAAGGGCCTTCCAATTCCAAGAGAAAAATTACAGTCGATACAGGTTACCAGTTACCACTCCATCCAATATAGATTTATAAAAACAATGGGGTCAGGGCTTCAGGAGAGAGCACATTTTATAGTTCATGAGACTAATGAGATAACTTTCCCTTGGTACTCTGGGGCCAATATTTCCTTACGCAGTCTATTTTAACTGCTGGAGAATCAATACGTGCCAGCATTTATGAATTAGCCATACTTGGAGCATATGCAACCCAAGGCATCCCGGACAAATTCAATAAATGTTTGGTGCTATTTGTGGCCACGTTTAAAGTGACAAATGCCTCCCTTGGGTGAAAGGCATGGAGAGGGAAGCCCCAAAGTACACAGCCCGTGGTTTCTCTGCGTGGGAATGAGAAGCCTCCCAAATGCCATTCACCAAAGGGAGCCAGGAGGGACTCCTGGTCCACTCCATGTTCCCCAGACCAGGGCTGGTGCCACGGCACCACACGTCCCTTTATCCCAATGCCTGACCCCGGGGTCGCTGCTTAGCAAATACCCAAAGCGGAGGGCACCCGGATTAGGCGCGAAGATTAAAGATCCATCCATCCATCCCAGAGATGGTAAATAGGAGCCGCGACTCGAGCCCAATGCAAATTTAATAAGAGCTGCACGATATCTGACAGATTTATTTACATGTTTCCCTGCACACAGGATCCCAGGGGACTTGTAAGGCAGTCGCAGGCTCCCCAGCCCTTTCAAAGGAAACACATTTCTCCTACGTAGCCAATGCAAAGCTGAGCAGCCCAGCACCCAGCACAGCGCTTCCACCTTGAAGTTCCGTGGGCATCTGTAAAATCACCGACTCCAGCTGAGTAAGTGGGTCACGCTTTGCACCAAAGGGCTCCCTGCCTTCTTTCTCCTCCTCCTCAATCCGGGAGGAACGGGGCTTTGCTGGAACGAGAATACCGTGTCCTAGAAATGTCGCTTTGGGGAAGCTGAGGCACTGCACCCCAGCTTTGCTGCATCCCAGGCACTGTGGTGGGGTGGCGGCAGCTTCCAGAACGGTTCCCCCGAGAGGAGGATGGAGGGGATACTGGCACGAGGGAGCAGGCCTGCAGCCAGCTCTGTGTGTGCTCACCAGTGCCCAGTGCGGTGCCAGCTGCCAGCCGGTGCACAAGAGCCGGAGCGCACTGTGAGCTTTGTGCAAAAGCCCTAAAAACCCCTCCTAGACAGCTGCGGAGCATCACCAGGACCTCCCCTTGCAGACCTAAATTTAATCCCTCCCCACGCTCATTCCTGGCCAGAGCACCACAGAAGCACTGAATCACAGCAGCATGCAAGGCCACCCCAAAATCTACGCTCCCCCGCCAGGCTGAGACCCACACAGCGGGGATGGAAGAAGTCGGGGAGTCACGGCAAGCTGCCCACCTCCCCCTCCCCTTAATCTCCTTTATAAGCATGGCTCTATCTCCTCCTTTTACAGGATTAACACCCATCTCTCATTCTCCTCTTGCAACAAGATTTTATTTCTAATTACGCTGTAATAAAACTGGGCGCGCTCCCAGGGTTGCTTCCAAATGACTTGTAGACACTCGGCGAGATTGGATCCTACTCGGGCCCATTGTCAGCGCGCCTGCCTGACATTCATTAGACATGCATGAGGGAGATGTTTTAAGAATGGAATTGCATTTAAATGGGCTTTCTGAGAAGGAGAGATGAAACAAAAAAAGCGAGGCAGAGGGAGAAAAAGAAGTTGGAGCGGCTGAGGAACGGATGTAATTGTCAGCACGCTGTCACACAGCTGCCCTGCTCCCGGTGGCACAGGAGGGGCCGAGGGGCCAAAGGGCCAAGGGGCCAGGGTCTGGCACTAATCCCCCAATAAACCCCATCCCGTGCCCTCCAGAGCTGCAGTACAGCAGCAGATAATTTTCTGCTGAATTACCTCTTAATGCGGTACAGAATTACCTGCAGGACGGCGGGTTGCAGGGGACAAGTGAATAAACACCAAAGGAAACGTCCTGGTTTTCCCCAGCCTTGTGTTTGGTTCTGACCACCAGATTTACGTCCGGGGGGCGGCGGTGTGGGAACAGCCCCTGCAAACAGCTGCACGACAGAGCTGGGCTCTGCATGACGGGGCTGTGCAATGTACAACAGAGCTGTGCACTGCATGACAGAGTTGCGCACCGCATGCTGGAGCTGTGCATGGTACGATGGAGCTGTGCACTGTATGATGGACCTACGCCCTATATGATAGAGCTCTGCACTGTACAACAGAGATGTGCACTGTACGTTGGAGCTGTGCACTGTGTGATGCAGCTGTGCACTGTGTAACTGAGCTGCACGCTGTACAATAGAGCTGCGCACTGCATGATGGAGCAATGCACTGTATGATGGAGCACCGCACTGCATACCGGAGCTGCTCACTGTGTGGTGGAGCTGTACCATGGAGCTGCGCACAAGGGAGATAAACTGCTTGCAGACACCCAAATTCAAGGGATCAAAAGTTGAGGAATGAATGACTCAGCTCACAGGGAAGCTGACGGGTGAGAGCCACTGTGCTGAAGCTCCCACATGCCATAGCCCAGCTCTCCCTGCCCCACATTTCCTCCTCTTTCCTGGAATCTTACAGGCCAGGTAACAGTCAGCATCTACATCATTCTACTACTGGTGCCACAGGCTTGCCTTCTGTGTTTCTTTCTCTTCGGGCAATGGAGGCACAAGGAGAAGTTTGGGTTTTGTGCACAGGAAGCTTTTTAACAAAAGAGCAAAAGGCTGCAGTTTGTAGCTGCAACCACAGTCCCAGTAGGAGCTTAAGGAAATCATCACAGAAATGCTAATTTCATTTAACACCAGAAAATGAAAAATGCCGCTGTCACTTTAATACGCTGTGCATATCTTATTTCCAGTGCACCGTTGCTTCAGACATTTTCCTTCCCCAGTTTGCTTGCTTGCAGCGTGCACCAAAACCTGGGTGCCACCCCCCAGCCTTACAGTCAGCAAACCTGGGGAAGCAGATGTTAAGAAAGATCTCTTTCTATTAACTCCCTGGGAAGCAGCACGTCCTGCAGGGCTGCGAGGAGTTATTAAATCAAGAGTAATTATTTACCAAAGGGCCACTCTCAGAACTCACTTCCACAGGAGTAAATGTGGAATTGTGCCGCCGACAAACCGGGCTCACGCGGAGCAGAACGGCCCTCGCTGGGTTTCAGACACTGCTGATCTTTTTTGGCCCGACCCCCCCCAGCACCGCAGAGGACTGAGGAGGAATCCATCTCCCAAGGTGGTCCAGAGACGCCTGATTCCAGCAGAAAATTACAGAACAGGATGAAGAGCATTACAAAATGAAGAGGAGGGGACTCGAGATTTCCATGGCTAATCCTGTTAACGAGACAATTTCTTATCAAACTCATTATGTGGCGCAGAGCGGAGGGGAGGGACGGGCTGGCAGTGGGGCTGGGGGGGCTGAGGGCAGCCCCGTCCCCACAGCACATTGCTTCGGCACAAACTGTATTTTCATTTCTGAAGACAGCTAAATATTACCGGAGTGACATTTAGCACAATACAGTGCCGTCTGCTTCAGCTCCGCATCGAGTCCTCTCCTCTCCTCTCCTCTCCTCTCCTCTCCTCTCCTCTCCTCTC